>NC_143023.1:95413866-95416366 GCF_057628025.1 Oncorhynchus mykiss
GGTTAGAGAGCGGGGCAGCAGGGTAGCCTAGTGGTTAGAGAGCGGGGCGGCAGGGTAGCCTAGTGGTTAGAGCGTTGGACTAGTAACCGGAAGGTTGCAAGGTTAACTGCCTTGTTCTGCCCCTGAACAAGGCAGTTAACCCACTGTTCCTAGGCCAGTTAACCCACTGTTCCTAGGCCAGTTAACCCACTGTTCCTAGGCCAGTTAACCCACTGTTCCTAGGCCAGTTAACCCACTGTTCCTAGGCCAGTTAACCCACTGTTCCTAGACCAGTTAACCCACTGTTCCTAGGCCAGTTAACCCACTGTTCCTAGACCAGTTAACCCACTGTTCCTAGGCCAGTTAACCCACTGTTCCTAGGCCAGTTAACCCACTGTTCCTAGGCCAGTTAACCCACTGTTCCTAGACCAGTTAACCCACTGTTCCTAGGCCAGTTAACCCACTGTTCCTAGGCCAGTTAACCCACTGTTCCTAGGCCAGTTAACCCACTGTTCCTAGGCCAGTTAACCCACTGTTCCTAGGCCAGTTAACCCACTGTTCCTAGGCCAGTTAACCCACTGTTCCTAGGCCAGTTAACCCACTGTTCCTAGGCCAGTTAACCCACTGTTCCTAGGCCAGTTAACCCACTGTTCCTAGGCCAGTTAACCCACTGTTCCTAGGCCAGTTAACCCACTGTTCCTAGGCCAGTTAACCCACTGTTCCTAGGCCAGTTAACCCACTGTTCCTAGGCCAGTTAACCCACTGTTCCTAGGCCGTCATTGAAAATAGGAATTTGTTCTTAACTGACTTGCCTGGTTAAATAAAGGTCAAATGAGTTTAATACAAGTTGCAACAAGGAGACCCGTCCAGCAGAGGAAATGTTGTAACTGACCTCCTCGGAGAAGAGGCCCTTATCAGCAGACAACTGTTCTGTCAACCTCACTAAATCTAGTTGGAAACTCCAAATAAGGCAGTGACCTTAGCCAAGTATGACATCGGCACTTCAACGGGTCAAAGGTCTGTTTAAGAAGTAAACGGATCATCATTAGTCAGTTACAACGGACTAATTATAGACTAACAGGTGAAAGAGACTTAGCCAAACATTAAACGTGATGTTAACGTGGAGTTAACGTGGTACTAAAATACATGGTTATCTCAGGTTTCCCCTCTCAGGGGAATTCCTCTGACAGTTGTCTCCCTGCTCATACATCATGAATAATCAATACAACAGTAGATAACAGAATTAAATACCGGACAATAATGAATCAAATCATTTCCCATTTACTGTAAAATAGTTGAATGTCTGCAGCTACAGCTAGAAATACAGTAACTACTTACAGTAGATTCAGTATGCTGACTGTATTTCTCTCCACCCCCCCCCCCCCCCCCCCAAATAGGCCACCAAGGAGCCTGTTGTCCCTAGCGACGGTATGGATCAGTTCAGACCTCTTAACCTGGTCATCCCGTTCTCCGCTCAGCAGGGACCGATCACAGGTACATGGACTTTATTCTGTACTGACAATCAATAGCAAACACACACACACACACACACACACGCACGCAAACACACACACACGCACGCACGCACGCACGCACACGCACACACACACACACACACGCACGCACGCAAACACACACACACGCACGCACGCACACACACACACACACACAGAGACACACACACACAGAGAGACACACACACACACACACACTCATGAAATATAATTTGTATCTTTCCCAGGTGAGGTGCGTATGCCCTCCGGTAAGACGGCCCGTCCCCATATCACAGACAACAAGGATGGGACCATCACAGTCAAGTTCAACCCTACTGAGAAGGGTCTGCATGAGATGGACATCAAGTATGAAGGAAACCACATCCCAGGTACGACTCATAACCAGAGGAGAAAACACCTTGTCGTAGCCTTTCTTCAAACTAAACCAGGGCTCAATGCATGCAGTTATGCTGAATTAAGAGACTTTCTTATTTTTATATATATATATATACTGTATATATATATTTTTTTTTACCTCAGGTGTATCAACAGGCATATTTACATATATGAATTTGAAATAAACATTGATGAAATATTTTCTCATGGCCCATCCCTCCATGAACTCTCCCCTACAGGAAGTCCCCTCCAGTTCTACGTCGATGCTATAAACAGTGGCCTGGTGACAGCGTATGGGCCTGGGTTGTGTCATGGCACCGTCAACAAACCCGCCACCTTTACCGTCGTCACCAAGAACGCTGGAGAAGGTACTACATTTTCTTACCGTTCTACGAAGATGATATTCACAATAATAGCAGAACTTATTTGCCGTTTATATTTGGTGTAGACAGTTCAGTAAAACCCCTCTAAAAAGGTTACATTTTCTGAAAAGAAAACCGGTTTACTTCAACTCTAAAAATATTTTTTATGGCTGAGAAATAGGTTTGAATTGTTAGAGGCGAATGTAGAATTCAGGCTGAACAGAAGCTAACCCCTCTCTCCCTTTCTCTCTGTCTCTCTCTGTCTCTCTT
>NC_143023.1:95418866-95426366 GCF_057628025.1 Oncorhynchus mykiss
GTTTATTATCTTTTAGCCCACCGTGAGGGCGTATTCTACTGATACTAGGTCAAGATAAAATGCTCTTTCTCCTGTCCTACCATACCTTACCTCTGTCTCTCTCTCTCTCTCTCTTACTATCTCTTGCTCTCTCGCCCTCTCCAATCTCTCTCTATTCTATATCTCTCTTTCTTCTCCATCTCTCTCTCTCTTTCCCTCCCATCGCTCTCTCTTCCCCTGTCTCTCTCCGTCCCCCCACCCCTTCCCTCCCCTCTTTCTCTCAGGTTATGGTGGTCTGGGATTGTCTATCGAGGGCCCGAGTAAAGTGGACATAAACTGTGAGGATGTGGAGGATGGGACTTGCAGAGTCAGTTACTGCCCCACAGAGCCAGGCAACTACATTATCAACATCAAGTTCTCTGATAAGCACATCCCTGGTTAGTAGCTTTACTGTCTCACTTCACTCTTCTATATATGGAAATATGACTGTATCAGTAAATTAACTTGATTTATGTGAGGTTGTATTTCATTATAGAACAGTATTGTCACTCACTGTTACCTGTGAATTTATTTTCTGCATGATTGAGAGGGCTATTCCGGTTTAAGACCTCTCTCATTGGCTGATACACTACTCCCTGACCTCTCTGATTGGCTGTTGCTGGTACTCTCTGATAGGGTTAGGCTGTATCCAAATGTTCATACTGTCATATTGTTTCTGTACCATACCGGGGTATAAAGTTTTATACCGGAAGTGCTATTTGTTTTTTAAGCAAAAAACTATTTAGGCAACAGGGTTCTTGATCCAGGAGGGGATTGAACGTCTCTGCTGTAACCAAGAAGCTTGATCTTGACATCTCGACACTTAGCTAGCAATTTAGCAAACCACATGCATAGCTGGAGCCCTGAGCTGGATATCATTTGACACATCTTAGATTTCTCATAGCTTTCCTTAACTTAGCAGGCAGCCCCACATACACTGTATTTAACATTATAGAAAATCATACCGTCGGTATTTCCAAATACCCCGGTATACGGTATAAACGCCCAAGCCTACTCTCTGACCTCTGATTGGCTGCTCCTCTGCTCCTACAGGAAGTCCTTTCACGGTGAAGGTAACAGGAGAAGGAAGAATGAAGGAGAGCATCACCAGGAAGAGAACAGCCCCTTCCATCGCCTCTGTCGGCAGCGCCTGTGGCCTCAACCTGAAAATCCCTGGTGAGCACAGCCTAAACATGATCACACTGTGATATTACAGTCATGGTGCTGTCATGGTGCTGTCATAGTGCTGTCATAGTGCTGACGTACCCCACATTGCTGTGTTGATATCATCTATAGAATGACAGCAATGGTGGTTGTTAATCCTATCAATTTTCGATCAACTTCCATACAGCTGCGAGTTAGCTAGCTTCTTCCATACAGCTGCGAGTTAGCTAGCTTCTTCCATACAGCTACAAGTTAGCTAGCTTCCTCCATACAGCTACGAGTTAGCTAGCTTCTTCCATACAGCTACGAGTTAGCTAGCTTCTTCCATACAGCTACGAGTTAGCTAGCTTCTTCCATACAGCTGCGAGTTAGCTAGCTCCTTCCATACAGCTACGAGTTAGCTAGCTTCTTCCATACAGCTACGAGTTAGCTAGCTTCTTCCATACAGCTACGAGTTAGCTAGATTCTTCCATACAGCTACGAGTTAGCTAGCTTCTTCCATACAGCTACGAGTTAGCTAGCTTCTTCCATACAGCTACGAGTTAGCTAGCTTCTTCCATACAGCTACGAGTTAGCTAGCTTCTTCCATACAGCTACGAGTTAGCTAGATTCTTCCATACAGCTACGAGTTAGCTAGCTTCTTCCATACAGCTACACGTTAGCTAGCTTCTTCCATACAGCTACGAGTTAGCTAGCGTCTTTCATACAGCTACAAGTTAGCTAGCTTAAAAGCTAAGTTAGCTAGCATGAGTCTTCAAGTATTGCTTGTGTATAAGACTAAGCCAAACACTTACCCTCCCTGCTCTCTCTCCACCAATAGGAAACTGGTTCCAGATGGTGTCAGCCCAGGAGAGGATGACTCGTACGTTCACACGCAGCAGCCACACGTACACGCGCACAGAGCGCACGGAGATCAGCAAGATGAGGGGTGGCGAGACGAAGAGGGAGGTGAGGGTAGAGGAAAGCACCCAGATGGGAGGTGCAGGAGGAGGCAGTCCCTTCAGAGATGTGTTTGGAGACTTCCTGGGCAGAGAGAGTCTGGCTAGCTTCGCTGGTATACCCGCTACAGCCACACCAACACCTGGTGAGAATGAATGAATGAAGAAACACTTCTCTGTTTCACTTGTTCTTCTTTACTCTCAATATCACTGATCTCGGTACAGTTTTATTTTTTATTTTTTTATTTCACCTTTATTTAACCAGGTAGACTAGTTGAGAACACCTTTATTTAACCAGGTAGGCTAGTTGAGAACACCTTTATTTAACCAGGTAGGCTAGTTGAGAACACCTTTATTTAACCAGGTAGGCTAGTTGAGAACAAGTTCTGATTTGCAACTGCGACCTGGCCAAGATAAAGCATAGCAGTATGAGCAGACAACACAGAGTTACACATGGAGTAAACAATTAACAAGTCAATAACACAGTAGAAAACAAAGGGGGAGTCTATATACAATGTGTGCAAACGGCATGAGGTGGTAGGCGAATAATTACAATTTTGCAGATTAACACTGGAGTGATAAATGATCAGATGGTCATGTACAGGTAGAGATATTGGTGTGCAAAAGAGCAGAAAAGTAAATAAATAAAAACAGTATGGGGATGAGGTAGGTGAAAATGGGTGGGCTATTTACCAATAGACTATGTACAGCTGCAGCGATCGGTTAGCTGCTCAGATAGCAGATGTTTGAAGTTGGTGAGGGAGATAAAGTCTCCAACTTCAGCGATTTTTGCAATTCGTTCCAGTCACAGGCAGCAGAGAACTGGAACGAAAGGCAGGAGCAGCTCGTTTCTAGAAGGTTTTATTTTACAATGATTATGATCGATATAGAATTGCTTTACTTACTTTAGTTGAATGTATGGATTGTAAGTCGCTCTGGATAAGAGTAAAAATGTAGCATTTGTAGATGGAAAAACAACACGCCTTCCAGCCAGTCTGACACCTCTCTCCCCCCCTCCCCTCCTCCCTCCACTCTCCCCCAGGTGAGACAGTTACCCAGGGTAGTATGACAGCCCAGGTGACCAGCCCCGGGGGTAAAACAGAACAGGCAGAGATCGTAGATGGAGGGGATAGCACCTACAGCGTCCGCTTCGTACCCCAGGAGATGGGGGCACACACGGTCAACGTGAAGTACAGCGGGCAGCATGTCCCCGGAAGTCCCTTCCAGTTCACTGTTGGGCCCATGGGAGAAGGAGGGTCCCACAAGGTCCGGGCCGGAGGCACTGGGCTGGAGAGAGGAGTGGCAGGAGTACCAAGTAAGTAGTTTGACCTGACTGCCTGTGTCTCGCTGAAAACCCACACCAGTTAATTGATGAACCTGTCTTTTCCTTTAGTCGTACCAACAGTTTTGCAGATAGCAGCTATTTTGAAGAATGTTTAACTTTCAATAAGTGATTTTTTCCCCCTTTGCTTTAGTTGAATGTGTTATCTACTTTAGTTGAATGTGTTATCTACTTTAGTTGAATGGGTTTTAACACGTCTGTGTGTCTCCTCTCTCATTCTCTCTCCCTCTCTCGTTCTCTCTCCCTCCCTCTCTCGTTCTCTCTCCCTCCCTCTCTCTTACTCTCCGTAGCTGAGTTCAGTATCTGGACGCGTGAGGCTGGTGCAGGAGGCCTGTCCATCGCAGTAGAGGGGCCCAGTAAGGCTGAGATCTCATTTGAAGACAGGAAGGATGGATCCTGTGGGGTGGCCTACATCGTTCAGGAGCCAGGTGAGATAGTACCCCCGTAGCCCCACCTAACCATATCTAGCCCCATCGGTCTCTCCCTCCCTCTCTCTCATCTCTCTCTCTCTCTGTCATCTCACTCTGTCATCTAGCCCCATCTAGCCCCACCTAACCATATCTATCCCCATCGGTCTCTCCCTCCCTCTCTCTCATCTCTCTCTCTCTCTCTGTCATCTCTCTCTGTCATCTAGCCCCATCTAACCCCATCTAACCCAATCTAACCCCATCTAACCCAATCTAACCCCATCTAACCCCATCTAGCCCCATCTAGCCCCATCTAGCTCCAAGGACCAACTGTTATTTACAGTGGCTTGCGAAAGTATTCAACCCCGTTGGCATTTTTCCTATTTTGTTGCCTTACAGCCTGAAAACACAACATGCCTACCACTTTGAAGATGCAGAATATTTGTTATTGTGAAACAAACAAAATATAAGATGAAAAAACAGAACTTGAGCGTGCATAACTATTCACCCTCAGAAAGTCAATACTTTGTAGAGCCAACTTTTGCAGAAATGACAGCTGTAAGTCTCTTGGGGTATTTCTCTATAAGCTTGGCACATCTAGCCACTGGGATTTTTGCCCATTCTTTAAGGCACAACTGCTCCAGCTCCTTCAAGTTGGATGGGTTCCGCTGGTGTACAGCAATCTTTAAGTCATACCACAGATTCTTAATTGGATCGAGGCCTGAGCTTTGACTAGGCCATTCCAAGACATTTAAATGTTCAACTTAAACCACTAGTGTTGCTTTAGCAGTATGCTTAGGGTCATTGTCCTGCTGGAAGGTGAACCTCCGTCCCAGTCTCAAATCTCTGGAAGACTGAAACAGGTTCCCCTCAAGAATTTCCCTGTATTTAGCTCCATTCATCATTCCTTCAATTCTAACCAGTCTCCCAGTCCCTGCTGATGGAAAACATCCCCACAGCATGATGCTGCCACCATCATGCTTCACTGTGGGGATGTTATTCTCGGGGTGATGAGAGGTGTTGGGTTTGCACCAGACATAGCGTTTTCCTTGATGGCCAAAAAGCTCAATTTTAGTCTCATCAGACCAGAGTACCTTCTTCCATGTATTTGGTGCATCCCCCACATGCCTTCTGTCGAACACCAAACGTGTTTGCTTATTTTTTTCTTTAAGCAATGGCTTTTTTCTGACCACTCTTCCGTAAAGCCCAGCTCTGTGGAGTGTACGTATTAAAGTGGTCCTATGGACAGATACTCCAATCTCCCCTGTGGAGCTTTGCAGCTCATTCAAGGTTATCTTTGGTCTCTTTGTTGCCTCACTGATTAAGGCCCTCCTTGTCTGGTCCGTGAGTTGTGGTGGGCGGCCCTCTCTTGGCAGGTCTGTTGTGGTGCCATATTCTTTCCATTTTTTAATGATGGATTTATTGGTGCTCCGTGGGATGTTCAAAGATATTTTTTTATAACCCAACCCTGATCTGTACTTCTCCACAATTTTGTCCCTGACCTGTTTGGAGAGCTCCTTGGTCTTCATGGTGCCGCTTGCTTGGTGGTTCCCCCTTGCTTAGGGGTGTTGCAGACTCTGGGGCCTTTCAGAACAGGTGTATATATACTGAGATCATGTGACAGATCATGTGCCACTTAGATTGCACACAGGTTGGACTTTATTTAATTCATTATGTGACTTGTGAAGGTAATTGGTTGCACCAGATCTTATTTAGGGGCTTCATAGCAAAGGAGGTGAATACATCATATGCACACACTACTTTTCCGTTTTACTTAAAACAATAAAAAAAATGCACGTTTTATTTTTTAAACATTTAATTTCACCAATTTGGCCTATTTTGTGTATGTCCATTACATGAAATCCAAATAAAAATGTATTTAAATTACAGGTTGTAATGCAACTAAATAGGAACATGGCAAAGGGGGTGAATACTTTTGCAAGTTGCTGTACACCATGTCCATCTCCTTACATGAGAGTCATCTGATTGTACTGTTATTCTGGTATCTAACCGCCGGTTCCTCTCTGTGTTTGTGTCCTCAGGTGACTATGAAGTGTCTATCAAGTTCAACAACGAGCACATCCCCGACAGCCCCTTCATCGTTCCCATAGCAACGCTGTCTGACGAGGCACGCAGACTCACTGTCACCAGCCTGCAGGTAGGAGCACACACACGCACACACGCACACACACAGACACAGACACACACACACACGCACACACATACACACACACTGAATTACATGTCTTTGTTAGAACACTCCTCACAAGGCCATCATTTGTGACCGGCTACAGGATCTGAGGCATTTGACGCCAGTTCCTACTTCACAGTAGCGCCGTTTAAATTAATTTTTATTTTTTTTAAATGTTAATGCTTTTTTGAACATGTGAACTTTCTTGTGCCTTAATTACAAACTGGTGTGGGATCTGTTAATATCAAAATATTCAAGAGGGTGTGAGCTATGCGGCAGGTAACCTAGTGGTTAGAGCGTTGGACTAGTAACCGAAAGGTTTCATGTTCAAATCCCCGAGCAAGGTACAAATCTGTCGTTCTTCCCCTGAACAAGGCAGTTAACCCACTGTTCCCCAGTAGGCCGTCATTGAAAATAAGAATTTGTTCTTAACTGACTTGCCTAGTTAAATAAAGGTAAAATGAATAAATGCTGAATGGTCGTGAACAAGGAAGAGCTCTCTAGGAAGTGTGAAAATCTCATCAAAATCTTTCAAAAGGCATTTTGTTATAATTGTCTCTTAAGTGGTATAACAAGTTTATCAACTTTTAAAGCAGCGTAACTTTCCCATGTCATGAAAAGCAAATACATGTATACATACATTTGATAAAAGCCTCAATAGAGAAATCGAGAAACAATTTACAATACCAATTGTTGTTTTGTTGGTCAGGCTTGTCCCATAGATTTATTTGTCCTTAGAAGTGAAGCCAGAGGCTTGTAGGTCTGTAGCAGTAACCAAGACAATATTGTTGTGTTGTTTAGTGGTGAGTGAGAGGGATCAGCTGTCCCTTCTCCAATTATGGGGTCATCGTGGGGTCTAGCTGTTTGACAACTGGCCACGGGGACACACATAAACACCTCCTCCCTTAAATACTCTCATCCTCAGATATCGCTCTCCTTACTCTTGTTTCATATATATATATATATATATATATATACAAGATGAGTCACTGTCTCACACACGTTGGCTCATGCAGAAGACACACATACACTCACACACACAGGTCCTGACCCTGTTTTCCTCTCTCTCTCTCTCTCTCTCTCTCTCTCTCTCTCTCTCTCTCTCTCTCTCTCTCTCTCCCACTCGCTCCTCTCTCTCTCTCTCTCTCTCTCTCTCTCTCTCTCTCTCTCTCTCTCTCTCTCCCCTCTTCTCCTTCCCCCCAGGAGAAGGATCTGAAGGTGAATCAGGAAGCGTCGTTCGCTGTGCAGCGTAACGGGGCGAGGGGCGTGGTCGATGCTAAGGTCCACACCCCATCTGGCTCAGCTGAGGAGTGTTACGTCACCGAGCTGGACAGTGGTAAGATAACCCTGACTTTAATACACATCATACCAGTCCATAGAAAAATAGAGTTACGGTAGCTCTCCTCTCCTCTCCTCTCCTCTCCTCTCCTCTCCTCTCCT
>NC_143023.1:95431366-95446366 GCF_057628025.1 Oncorhynchus mykiss
GAGACTGACAGACAAGGTCTGGTAGGGCTCCAGTCCCAGCAACATCAATCTGTTTTAGAGGTAAGGCTGACCGAGACCCCCAGATGTTCCCAAATTGGGACCTCGATCAGATACTATGTCCTCAGGCACCCCGTAGTGCCGGAAGATGTGTGTGAACAGGGCCTCCACAGTCTGTAGGGCCGTAGGGAGACTGGGCAAAGGGAGGAGACGGCAGGATTTAGGAAACCGATCCACAATGACCAGAATGACCAGGATCGTGGTGTTACCCTGTGAGGGCCCACCTTGCCTGGCGAGGGTCCAGTCTCCTCGCCGCCGGATGTACTCCAGATTGCGGTGGTCCCTCCAGATGAGAAAAAGGTCTTTAGCCCCCTCAAGCCAATGTCTACACGCCTTCAAAGCCCTGACGACAGCCAACAACTCCTGGTTCCCCACATCATAGTTTCGCTCCGCTAGGCTCGAGCTTCTTCGAAAAGAAGGCACAGGGGCGGAGCTTTGGTAGCGTACCCGAGCGCTGAGAGAGCACGGCTCCTATCCCTGCCTCGGACGCGTCCACCTCCACTATGAACGCCAATGAGGGATCCGGATGAGCCAGCACGGGAGCTGAGGTAAACAGAGCCCTCAGCTGACCAAAAGCCCTGTCCGCCTCAACTGACCATTGCAAACACACCGGTCCCCCTTCAGCAGTGAGATAATGGGAGCCGCTACCTGACCAAAGGAGTAGAGAAGCTGGTACGGAGATTGAACATTTAATTTTGCACAGACAGGAACAGCGTCAAAACCGGGTAACACAACGACATACGACAATTAATGCAGAAGCGGGGAACAGAGCTGGGGAACAGACAGATATAGGGGAGGTAATAACACAGGTGATTTACTCCAAATGAGTCCAGTGAATCGCTGATGCGCGTGACGAGGGAAGCAGGTGTGCGTAATGATGGTTGCAGGTGTGCGTAATGCTGGGCAGCCTGGCCCTCTCGAGCGGGCGTAACACTCTCAAGCTGATACAGAGAGACTCATCCATGCTTTTATTACAAGCAGGTTTGGCAACTGTAATGCTCTCCTGTCTGGTCTATCCAAGAAAACCATTGGCCAACTGCAAAACATACAGAATGCTGCAGCACGGGTCCTGACCAAGACCAGATGGAGAGCACACATTTACACAGGATTTAAGGTCTCTGCACTGGCTAACTGTGAGTTTTGAAAAATAATTTTAAGATTCTTCTATTAGTTTTTAATTTAATCCATTATTGTGCACCCCAATACATGTCTGACATGCTTTTAAGTTATGTACCCAGTAGGTCCCTCAGGTCCTCTGGCACTGGCCTTTTAACTATCCCAAAGCCTAGGACCAAGAGGCATGGAGAGGCAGCCTTTTAACTATCCCAAAGCCTGGGACCAAGAGGCATGGAGAGGCAGCCTTTTAACTATCCCAAATCCTGGGACCAAGAGGCATGGAGAGGCAGCCTTTAGTTATTATGCCCCCAGCCTGGGACCAAGAGGCATGGAGAGGCAGCCTTTTAACTATCCCAAAGCCTAGGACCAAGAGGCATGGAGAGACAGCCTTTTAACTATCCCAAAGCCTAGGACCAAGAGGCATGGAGAGACAGCCTTTTAACTATCCCAAAGCCTAGGACCAAGAGGCATGGAGAGACAGCCTTTTAACTATCGCAAAGCCTAGGACCAAGAGGCATGGAGAGGCAGCCTTTTAACTATCCCAAAGCCTGGGACCAAGAGGCATGGAGAGGCAGCCTTTAGTTATTATGCCCCCAGCCTGGGACCAAGAGGCATGGAGAGGCAGCCTTTTAACTATCCCAAAGCCTGGGACCAAGAGGCATGGAGAGACAGCCTTTTAACTATCCCAAAGCCTAGGACCAAGAGGCATGGAGAGGCAGCCTTTAGTTATTATGCCCCCAGCCTGGGACCAAGAGGCATGGAGAGGCAGCCTTTAGTTATTATGCCCCCAGCCTGGGACCAAGAGGCATGGAGAGACAGCCTTTTAACTATCCCCAAGCCTAGGATCAAGAGGCATGGAGAGGCAGCCTTTTAACTATCCCAAAGCCTGGGACCAAGAGGCATGGAGAGGCAGCCTTTTAACTATCCCCAAGCCTAGGACCAAGAGGCATGGAGAGGCAGCCTTTTAACTATCCCCAAGCCTAGGACCAAGAGGCATGGAGAGGCAGCCTTTTAACTATCCTAAAGCCTAGGACCAAGAGGCATGGAGAGGCAGCCTTTTAACTATCCCAAAGCCCAGGTCCAAGAGGCATGGAGAGACAGCCTTTTAACTATCCCAAAGCCTGGGACCAAGAGGCATGGAGAGGCAGCCTTTTAACTATCCTAAAGCCTGGGACCAAGAGGCATGGAGAGGCAGCCTTTTAACTATCCCAAAGCCTGGGACCAAGAGGCATGGAGAGGCAGCCTTTTAACTATCCCAAAGCCTGGGACCAAGAGGCATGGAGAGGCAGCCTTTTAACTATCCTAAAGCCTGGGACCAAGAGGCATGGAGAGGCAGCCTTTTAACTATCCCAAAGCCTGGGAACAAGAGGCATGGAGAGGCAGCCTTTTAACTATCCCAAAGCCTGGGACCAAGAGGCATGGAGAGGCAGCCTTTTAACTATCCCAAAGCCCAGGACCAAGAGGCATGGAGAGGCAGCCTTTTAACTATCCCAAAGCCTAGGACCAAGAGGCATGGAGAGGCAGCCTTTAGTTATTATGCCCCCAGCCTGGGACCAAGAGGCATGGAGAGGCAGCCTTTTAACTATCCCAAAGCCTGGGAACAAGAGGCATGGAGAGGCAGCCTTTTAACTATCCCAAAGCCTAGGACCAAGAGGCATGGAGAGACAGCCTTTTAACTATCCCAAAGCCTGGGACCAAGAGGCATGGAGAGGCAGCCTTTTAACTATCCCAAAGCCTAGGACCAAGAGGCATGGAGAGACAGCCTTTTAACTATCCCAAAGCCTAGGACCAAGAGGCATGGAGAGACAGCCTTTAACTATCCCAAAGCCGGGACCAAGAGGCATGGAGAGGCAGCCTTTTAACTATCCCAAAGCCTAGGACCAAGAGGCATGGAGAGGCAGCCTTTAGTTATTATGCCCCCAGCCTGGGACCAAGAGGCATGGAGAGGCAGCCTTTTAACTATCCCAAAGCCTAGGACCAAGAGGCATGGAGAGGCAGCCTTTTAACTATCCCAAAGCCTAGGACCAAGAGGCATGGAGAGGCAGCCTTTTAACTATCCCAAAGCCTGGGACCAAGAGGCATGGAGAGGCAGCCTTTTAACTATCCCAAAGCCTGGGACCAAGAGGCATGGAGAGGCAGCCTTTAGTTATTATGCCCCCAGCCTGGGACCAAGAGGCATGGAGAGGCAGCCTTTTAACTATCCCAAAGCCTAGGACCAAGAGGCATGGAGAGACAGCCTTTTAACTATCCCAAAGCCTAGGACCAAGAGGCATGGAGAGACAGCCTTTTAACTATCCCAAAGCCTAGGACCAAGAGGCATGGAGAGACAGCCTTTTAACTATCCCAAAGCCTAGGACCAAGAGGCATGGAGAGGCAGCCTTTTAACTATCCCAAAGCCTGGGACCAAGAGGCATGGAGAGGCAGCCTTTAGTTATTATGCCCCCAGCCTGGGACCAAGAGGCATGGAGAGGCAGCCTTTTAACTATCCCAAAGCCTGGGACCAAGAGGCATGGAGAGACAGCCTTTTAACTATCCCAAAGCCTAGGACCAAGAGGCATGGAGAGGCAGCCTTTAGTTATTATGCCCCCAGCCTGGGACCAAGAGGCATGGAGAGGCAGCCTTTTAACTATCCCAAAGCCTAGGACCAAGAGGCCTGGAGAGACAGCCTTTAGTTATTATGCCCCCAGCCTGGGACCAAGAGGCATGGAGAGGCAGCCTTTAGTTATTATGCCCCCAGCCTGGGACCAAGAGGCATGGAGAGACAGCCTTTTAACTATCCCCAAGCCTAGGACCAAGAGGCATGGAGAGGCAGCCTTTTAACTATCCCAAAGCCTGGGACCAAGAGGCATGGAGAGGCAGCCTTTTAACTATCCCCAAGCCTAGGACCAAGAGGCATGGAGAGGCAGCCTTTTAACTATCCCCAAGCCTAGGACCAAGAGGCATGGAGAGGCAGCCTTTTAACTATCCTAAAGCCTAGGACCAAGAGGCATGGAGAGGCAGCCTTTTAACTATCCCAAAGCCCAGGTCCAAGAGGCATGGAGAGACAGCCTTTTAACTATCCCAAAGCCTGGGACCAAGAGGCATGGAGAGGCAGCCTTTTAACTATCCTAAAGCCTGGGACCAAGAGGCATGGAGAGGCAGCCTTTTAACTATCCCAAAGCCTGGGACCAAGAGGCATGGAGAGGCAGCCTTTTAACTATCCCAAAGCCTGGGACCAAGAGGCATGGAGAGGCAGCCTTTTAACTATCCTAAAGCCTGGGACCAAGAGGCATGGAGAGGCAGCCTTTTAACTATCCCAAAGCCTGGGACCAAGAGGCATGGAGAGGCAGCCTTTTAACTATCCCAAAGCCTGGGACCAAGAGGCATGGAGAGGCAGCCTTTAGTTATTATGCCCCCAGCCTGGGACCAAGAGGCATGGAGAGGCAGCCTTTAGTTATTATGCCCCCAGCCTGGGACCAAGAGGCATGGAGAGACAGCCTTTTAACTATCCCCAAGCCTAGGACCAAGAGGCATGGAGAGGCAGCCTTTTAACTATCCCAAAGCCTGGGACCAAGAGGCATGGAGAGGCAGCCTTTTAACTATCCCCAAGCCTAGGACCAAGAGGCATGGAGAGGCAGCCTTTTAACTATCCCCAAGCCTAGGACCAAGAGGCATGGAGAGGCAGCCTTTTAACTATCCTAAAGCCTAGGACCAAGAGGCATGGAGAGGCAGCCTTTTAACTATCCCAAAGCCCAGGTCCAAGAGGCATGGAGAGACAGCCTTTTAACTATCCCAAAGCCTGGGACCAAGAGGCATGGAGAGGCAGCCTTTTAACTATCCTAAAGCCTGGGACCAAGAGGCATGGAGAGGCAGCCTTTTAACTATCCCAAAGCCTGGGACCAAGAGGCATGGAGAGGCAGCCTTTTAACTATCCCAAAGCCTGGGACCAAGAGGCATGGAGAGGCAGCCTTTTAACTATCCTAAAGCCTGGGACCAAGAGGCATGGAGAGGCAGCCTTTTAACTATCCCAAAGCCTGGGAACAAGAGGCATGGAGAGGCAGCCTTTTAACTATCCCAAAGCCTGGGACCAAGAGGCATGGAGAGGCAGCCTTTTAACTATCCCAAAGCCCAGGACCAAGAGGCATGGAGAGGCAGCCTTTTAACTATCCCAAAGCCTAGGACCAAGAGGCATGGAGAGGCAGCCTTTAGTTATTATGCCCCCAGCCTGGGACCAAGAGGCATGGAGAGGCAGCCTTTTAACTATCCCAAAGCCTGGGAACAAGAGGCATGGAGAGGCAGCCTTTTAACTATCCCAAAGCCTAGGACCAAGAGGCATGGAGAGGCAGCCTTTTAACTATCCCAAAGCCTAGGACCAAGAGGCATGGAGAGGCAGCCTTTTAACTATCCTAAAGCCTAGGACCAAGAGGCATGGAGAGGCAGTCTTTAAACTATCCTAAAGCCTGGGACCAAGAGGCATGGAGAGACAGCCTTTAACTATCCCAAAGCCTAGGACCAAGAGGCATGGAGAGGCAGCCTTTTAACTATCCCAAAGCCTAGGACCAAGAGGCATGGAGAGGCAGCCTTTTAACTATCCCAAAGCCTAGGACCAAGAGGCATGGAGAGGCAGCCTTTTAACTATCCCAAAGCCTAGGACCAAGAGGCATGGAGAGACAGCCTTTTAACTATCCCAAAGCCTAGGACCAAGAGACATGGAGAGACAGCCTTTTAACTATCCCAAAGCCTGGGACCAAGAGGCATGGAGAGGCAGCCTTTTAACTATCCCAAAGCCTGGGACCAAGAGGCATGGAGAGGCAGCCTTTTAACTATCCCAAAGCCTAGGACCAAGAGGCATGGAGAGGCAGCCTTTAGTTATTATGCCCCCAGCCTGGGACCAAGAGGCATGGAGAGGCAGCCTTTTAACTATCCCCAAGCCTAGGACCAAGAGGCATGGAGAGGCAGCCTTTTAACTATCCCAAAGCCTAGGACCAAGAGGCATGGAGAGACAGCCTTTTAACTATCCCAAAGCCTAGGACCAAGAGGCATGGAGAGGCAGCCTTTTAACTATCCTAAAGCCTAGGACCAAGAGACATGGAGAGGCAGCCTTTTAACTATCCCAAAGCCTAGGACCAAGAGGCATGGAGAGACAGCCTTTTAACTATCCCAAAGCCTAGGACCAAGAGGCATGGAGAGGCAGCCTTTTAACTATCCCAAAGCCTAGGACCAAGAGGCATGGAGAGACAGCCTTTTAACTATCCTAAAGCCTAGGACCAAGAGGCATGGAGAGACAGCCTTTAGTTATTATGCCCCCAGCCTGGGACCAAGAGACATGGAGAGGCAGCCTTTTAACTATCCCAAAGCCTAGGACCAAGAGGCATGGCAAGGCAGCCTTTTAACTATCCCAAAGCCTAGGACCAAGAGGCATGGAGAGGCAGTCTTTAAACTATCCTAAAGCCTGGGACCAAGAGGCATGGAGAGACAGCCTTTAACTATCCCAAAGCCTAGGACCAAGAGGCATGGAGAGGCAGCCTTTTAACTATCCCAAAGCCTAGGACCAAGAGGCATGGAGAGGCAGCCTTTTAACTATCCCAAAGCCTAGGACCAAGAGGCATGGAGAGGCAGCCTTTTAACTATCCCAAAGCCTGGGACCAAGAGGCATGGAGAGACAGCCTTTTAACTATCCCAAAGCCTAGGACCAAGAGGCATGGAGAGGCAGCCTTTTAACTATCCCAAAGCCTGGGACCAAGAGGCATGGAGAGACAGCCTTTAACTATCCCAAAGCCTAGGACCAAGAGGCATGGAGAGGCAGTCTTTAGTTATTATGCCCCCAGCCTGGGACCAAGAGGCATGGAGAGGCAGCCTTTTAACTATCCTAAAGCCTGGGACCAAGAGGCATGGAGAGGCAGCCTTTAGTTATTATGCCCCCAGCCTGGGACCAAGAGGCATGGAGAAGCAGCCTTTAGTTATTATGCCCCCAGCCTGGGACCAAGAGGCATGGAGAGACAGCCTTTTAACTATCCTAAAGCCTGGGACCAAGAGGCATGGAGAGGCAGCCTTTAGTTATTATGCCCCCAGCCTGGGACCAAGAGGCATGGAGAAGCAGCCTTTAGTTATTATGCCCCCAGCCTGGGACCAAGAGGCATGGAGAGACAGCCTTTTAACTATCCCAAAGCCTGGGACCAAGAGGCATGGAGAGACAGCCTTTAACTATCCTAAAGCCTGGGACCAAGAGGCATGGAGAGGCAGCCTTTTAACTATCCTAAAGCCTAGGACCAAGAGGCATTGAGAGGCAGCCTTTTAACTATCCTAAAGCCTAGGACCAAGAGGCATGGAGAGGCAGCCTTTAGTTATTATGCCCCCAGCCTGGGACCAAGAGGCATGGAGAGGCAGCCTTTTAACTATCCCAAAGCCTAGGACCAAGAGGCATGGAGAGGCAGTCTTTAGTTATTATGCCCCCAGCCTGGGACCAAGAGGCATGGAGAGGCAGCCTTTAGTTATTATGCCCCCAGCCTGGGACCAAGAGGCATGGAGAGACAGCCTTTTAACTATCCCAAAGCCTAGGACCAAGAGGCATGGAGAGACAGCCTTTTAACTATCCCAAAGCCTAGGACCAAGAGGCATGGAGAGGCAGCCTTTTAACTATCCCAAAGCCTAGGACCAAGAGGCATGGAGAGGCAGCCTTTTAACTATCCCAAAGCCTGGGACCAAGAGGCATGGAGAGGCAGTCTTTAAACTATCCTAAAGCCTGGGACCAAGAGGCATGGAGAGACAGCCTTTTAACTATCCCAAAGCCTGGGACCAAGAGGCATGGAGAGGCAGCCTTTTAACTATCCCAAAGCCTAGGACCAAGAGGCATGGAGAGGCAGCCTTTAGTTAGTATGCCCCCAGCCTGGGACCAAGAGGCATGGAGAGACAGCCTTTAGTTATTATGCCCCCAGCCTGGGACCAAGAGGCATGGAGAGACAGCCTTTAGTTATTATGCCCCCATTCTGGGACCAAGAGGCATGGAGAGGCAGCCTTTAGTTATTATGCCCCCAGCCTGGGACCAAGAGGCATGGAGAGACAGCCTTTAGTTATTATGCCCCCAGCCTGGGACCAAGAGGCATGGAGAGACAGCCTTTAGTTATTATGCCCCCAGCCTGGGACCAAGAGGCATGGAGAGACAGCCTTTTAACTATCCCAAAGCCTAGGACCAAGAGGCATGGAGAGACAGCCTTTTAACTATCCCAAAGCCTAGGACCAAGAGGCATGGAGAGGCAGCCTTTTAACTATCCCAAAGCCTAGGACCAAGAGGCATGGAGAGGCAGCCTTTTAACTATCCCAAAGCCTAGGACCAAGAGGCATGGAGAGGCAGTCTTTAGTTATTATGCCCCCAGCCTGGGACCAAGAGGCATGGAGAGGCAGCCTTTAGTTATTATGCCCCCAGCCTGGGACCAAGAGGCATGGAGAGACAGCCTTTTAACTATCCCAAAGCCTAGGACCAAGAGGCATGGAGAGACAGCCTTTTAACTATCCCAAAGCCTAGGACCAAGAGGCATGGAGAGGCAGCCTTTTAACTATCCCAAAGCCTAGGACCAAGAGGCATGGAGAGACAGCCTTTTAACTATCCCAAAGCCTGGGACCAAGAGGCATGGAGAGGCAGCCTTTTAACTATCCCAAAGCCTAGGACCAAGAGGCATGGAGAGGCAGCCTTTAGTTAGTATGCCCCCAGCCTGGGACCAAGAGGCATGGAGAGACAGCCTTTAGTTATTATGCCCCCAGCCTGGGACCAAGAGGCATGGAGAGACAGCCTTTAGTTATTATGCCCCCATTCTGGGACCAAGAGGCATGGAGAGGCAGCCTTTAGTTATTATGCCCCCAGCCTGGGACCAAGAGGCATGGAGAGACAGCCTTTAGTTATTATGCCCCCAGCCTGGGACCAAGAGGCATGGAGAGACAGCCTTTAGTTATTATGCCCCCAGCCTGGGACCAAGAGGCATGGAGAGACAGCCTTTTAACTATCCCAAAGCCTAGGACCAAGAGGCATGGAGAGGCAGTCTTTAGTTATTATGCCCCCAGCCTGGGACCAAGAGGCATGGAGAGGCAGCCTTTAGTTATTATGCCCCCAGCCTGGGACCAAGAGGCATGGAGAGACAGCCTTTTAACTATCCCAAAGCCTAGGACCAAGAGGCATGGAGAGACAGCCTTTTAACTATCCCAAAGCCTAGGACCAAGAGGCATGGAGAGGCAGCCTTTTAACTATCCCAAAGCCTAGGACCAAGAGGCATGGAGAGGCAGCCTTTTAACTATCCCAAAGCCTGGGACCAAGAGGCATGGAGAGGCAGTCTTTAAACTATCCTAAAGCCTGGGACCAAGAGGCATGGAGAGACAGCCTTTTAACTATCCCAAAGCCTGGGACCAAGAGGCATGGAGAGGCAGCCTTTTAACTATCCCAAAGCCTAGGACCAAGAGGCATGGAGAGGCAGCCTTTAGTTAGTATGCCCCCAGCCTGGGACCAAGAGGCATGGAGAGACAGCCTTTAGTTATTATGCCCCCAGCCTGGGACCAAGAGGCATGGAGAGACAGCCTTTAGTTATTATGCCCCCATTCTGGGACCAAGAGGCATGGAGAGGCAGCCTTTAGTTATTATGCCCCCAGCCTGGGACCAAGAGGCATGGAGAGACAGCCTTTAGTTATTATGCCCCCAGCCTGGGACCAAGAGGCATGGAGAGACAGCCTTTAGTTATTATGCCCCCAGCCTGGGACCAAGAGGCATGGAGAGACAGCCTTTTAACTATCCCAAAGCCTAGGACCAAGAGGCATGGAGAGACAGCCTTTTAACTATCCCAAAGCCTAGGACCAAGAGGCATGGAGAGGCAGCCTTTTAACTATCCCAAAGCCTAGGACCAAGAGGCATGGAGAGGCAGCCTTTTAACTATCCCAAAGCCTAGGACCAAGAGGCATGGAGAGGCAGTCTTTAGTTATTATGCCCCCAGCCTGGGACCAAGAGGCATGGAGAGGCAGCCTTTAGTTATTATGCCCCCAGCCTGGGACCAAGAGGCATGGAGAGACAGCCTTTTAACTATCCCAAAGCCTAGGACCAAGAGGCATGGAGAGACAGCCTTTTAACTATCCCAAAGCCTAGGACCAAGAGGCATGGAGAGGCAGCCTTTTAACTATCCCAAAGCCTAGGACCAAGAGGCATGGAGAGACAGCCTTTTAACTATCCCAAAGCCTGGGACCAAGAGGCATGGAGAGGCAGCCTTTTAACTATCCCAAAGCCTAGGACCAAGAGGCATGGAGAGGCAGCCTTTAGTTAGTATGCCCCCAGCCTGGGACCAAGAGGCATGGAGAGACAGCCTTTAGTTATTATGCCCCCAGCCTGGGACCAAGAGGCATGGAGAGACAGCCTTTAGTTATTATGCCCCCATTCTGGGACCAAGAGGCATGGAGAGGCAGCCTTTAGTTATTATGCCCCCAGCCTGGGACCAAGAGGCATGGAGAGACAGCCTTTAGTTATTATGCCCCCAGCCTGGGACCAAGAGGCATGGAGAGACAGCCTTTAGTTATTATGCCCCCAGCCTGGGACCAAGAGGCATGGAGAGACAGCCTTTTAACTATCCCAAAGCCTGGGACCAAGAGGCATGGAGAGGCAGCCTTTTAACTATCCTAAAGCCTAGGACCAAGAGACATGGAGAGGCAGCCTTTTAACTATCCCATAGCCTAGGACCAAGAGGCATGGAGAGACAGCCTTTTAACTATCCCAAAGCCTGGGACCAAGAGGCATGGAGAGGCAGCCTTTTAACTATCCCAAAGCCCAGGACCAAGAGGCATGGAGAGGCAGCCTTTTAACTATCCCAAAGCCTAGGACCAAGAGGCATGGAGAGGCAGCCTTTAGTTATTATGCCCCCAGTCTGGGACCAAGAGGCATGGAGAGGCAGCCTTTAGTTATTATGCCCCCAGTCTGGGACCAAGAGGCATGGAGAGACAGCCTTTAGTTATTATGCCCCCAGCCTCTGGAATAGCCGCCAGAGAACCTGAGGGGGGCCGAAACTGTGGACATATTTTAAAGATATCTTAAAACACATATTTTTAGCTTTGCTTTTCCTCAGGGTGCTTTTCAATCTTTCAGTTTGTGTCATTCCTTTGTTTTTATCTTCTGTGTGTTGTGTAGTAAACATTTCAGCTTTTATTTTCATTTTTAAAATGTGTTTTCTTCTGTAAAGCACGTTGCGTTACATTCCATGTCTGAAATGTGCTGTATAAATAAAGCTTGATTTGATTTGAATGGAGAGAGAGAGAGAGGACGTTCTCCGCTGAGTTTATATAATTGTAAACAGAGCAGCGTGGTAGGTGTATTTTATGTACAATGTTGTCTACAGAATTAGGTGGCTGTTACTCCGGTCCCGGTTGCCTTTTGACAGCAGTACTAGAGTGGATTTAATCTACACTTATTTCCTTCATTTGGTGATTGGAATTTAGGCTGTGACAAAGAAAAGGCAGCAGAGAGTCCTACAGTATGTTTTATCGGGGTTATTTGTAACTATGGAAATTATTTTGTCAAACAGATTATGAACCCAAAAGTGTAAGTTTGATTCTAGAGAGGTGACAATAAATATAAAAATAATTTGGTTAGATGTAGGTGGAAGATTTATGTAATCTTGTTTTCGGGAGATTTTATTAGCAATTGACTTAATTTAGTCTGATAAATTATTTTTCTTAAACAAGGGGCTAAAGGGTAATTCATGTCCTTGTCAGCAAGAACCCTACTGTTATTCACCACACATACAGTGTTTTATTATTCCACTTTTTCCCAGTGTTGCTAGTTTAATCCCAGTCTGATATGCTAACTGGTGTCTTTGAAAATGAGTTCTAAGAGGCTATGTCTTTTTGCAGTCATTCATGGACCGTTTTGAATATGTCCTAAAATAAATATGTCCTACAAATAAATATGTCCTACAAATAAATATGTCCTAAAATAAATATGTCCTACAAATAAATATGTCCTACAAATAAATATGTCCTAAAATAAATATGTCCTACAAATAAATATGTCCTAAAATAAATATGTCCTACAAATAAATATGTCCTACAAATAAATCTGTCCTAAAATAAATATGTCCTAAAATAAATCTGTCCTAAAATAAATCTGTCCTAAAATAAATATGTCCTACAAATAAATATGTCCTAAAATAAATATGTCCTAAAATAAATATGTCCTACAAATAAATATGTCCTACAAATAAATATGTCCTAAAATAAATATGTCCTACAAATAAATATGTCCTACAAATAAATCTGTCCTAAAATAAATATGTCCTACAAATAAATATGTCCTAAAATAAATATGTCCTAAAATAAATATGTCCTAAAATAAATATGTCCTACAAATAAATGTCCTACAAATAAATCTGTCCTAAAATAAATATGTCCTAAAATAAATATGTCCTAAAATAAATCTGTCCTAAAATAAATATGTCCTAAAATAAATATGTCCTAAAATAAATATGTCCTACAAATAAATATGTCCTAAAATAAATATGTCCTACAAATAAATATGTCCTACAAATAAATATGTCCTACAAATAAATATGTCCTACGAATAAATATGTCCTAAAATAAATATGTCCTAAAATAAATATGTCCTACACATAAATATGTCCTACAAATAAATCTGTCCTAAAATAAATATGTCCTAAAATAAATATGTCCTACACATAAATATGTCCTACAAATAAATCTGTCCTAAAATAAATATGTCCTAAAATAAATATGTCCTAAAATAAATATGTCCTACAAATAAATATGTCCTACAATAAATATGTCCTAAAATAAATATGTCCTACAAATAAATATGTCCTACAAATAAATCTGTCCTAAAATAAATATGTCCTAAAATAAATATGTCCTACAAATAAATATGTCCTACAAATAAATGTCCTACAAATAAATATGTCCTAAAATAAATATGTCCTACAAATAAATCTGTCCTAAAATAAATATGTCCTAAAATAAATATGTCCTACAAATAAATCTGTCCTAAAATAAATATGTCCTAAAATAAATATGTCCTACAAATAAATATGTCCTACAATAAATATGTCCTAAAATAAATATGTCCTACAAATAAATATGTCCTACAAATAAATCTGTCCTAAAATAAATATGTCCTAAAATAAATATGTCCTACAAATAAATATGTCCTACAAATAAATATGTCCTACAAATAAATATGTCCTAAAATAAATATGTCCTACAAATAAATCTGTCCTAAAATAAAGATGTCCTAAAATAAATATGTCCTAATCTGTCCTAAAATAAATATGTCCTAAAATAAATATGTCCTACAAATAAATATGTCCTAAAATAAATATGTCCTAAAATAAATATGTCCTACAAATAAATATGTCCTAAAATAAATATGTCCTACAAATAAATATGTCCTACAAATAAATCTGTCCTAAAATAAATATGTCCTACAAATAAATATGTCCTAAAATAAATATGTCCTACAAATAAATATGTCCTAAAATAAATATGTCCTACAAATAAATATGTCCTAAAATAAATATGTCCTAAAATAAATATGTCCTAAAATAAATCTGTCCTAAAATAAATATGTCCTACAAATAAATATGTCCTACAAATAAGCATTGGATATGAAATGCTCCAGGTCTAGAATATAATTGTTGACATATTAGCACTGTGCACATGCTAGGCAGAGATGGTAGGGGGACTCGTAAACTTATAAATGCATAATATTTTCTCTATGTAGAGTAAGATGAGTTCAAGATTCTTCAACTAGTAGGCATAAACCACATGAATATGGATATTTATTCAATATTTCATAAAGGTTGGGTGATTTTGAGAAATTAATTGTTATAACAAGAACACTTTCAAACACCCAGAACTTGGGAAACGTAGATCATGGGTGGATGACATAGATCATGGGTGGGAAACATTCCTGGTGTCACATCGGCTCCTGCCATGCCCTCTAGTGCTCATCTGGTGTCTCCTTGACCTGCCGCCACTCCCGCAGTATACTCTCTCTCTCTCTCTCTCTCTCTCTCTCTCTGTGTGTGTGTGTGATTGTGTGGGCGGAGACAGGTGTGCTGGAGTCAGTGAAGATCCCCCACCAGCTGCAACCTGTTCCATAATCAAGACCTCTACAAATACTCAGCCCTGCCACTTCCACCCTGTCAGATCGTAATCTCTGCCCAGTCAGTCCATGTTTCTAGCCGTTTGTTCCTGTTGTGCCTGGTTTCCCTTGCCTGACGCTGTTTTCCTCTCGGCTACAGTTCTGCCCTCTCTGACTCTGGTCCCTGTCTCAAGTTCGACTTCTCATCAGTCCTGCTACTCTGTCCTGGATTCCCCAGTCTCCTCTACCTTGGATTCCCCTCCGGACCTGCTTACCCTGTCCCAACCCCTCTCGCTCCAGCCTCAGCCTCCTCACCTGGTTTCCTGCAACCCGCCTGAGCTTCCCCTGGCCTGCACTCCATCTTCCCCTCGTGTTTCAATAAATACCTTGGTTACCTCATCCCAGTCTCCTCGTCTGAGTGTGCTCAGGGGTTCACCTGTTCCGCTCCGCGTGACACCCGGAGAGCAAGCAGGATTTTATTTCGGCCTTATTACCAAAATACAAAATGTTTGTGTCCTTACCTTGAAAGCAGTCTATGGACAAGGAGACCGCAATCTATGATTTGGTTACCCACTGCCATCAACTATTCATATTAGTATTTCCTGTGCAGTGCCTTCACATTGACCTTCCCACTGTTTCTCACATCAGCCAGTCTCCACATCTTCATTACTGTCTGAAAAAATATAAATATGTTTAAAAAAAAACATCAGCATACTTTTAAAATGTAATCCCCA
>NC_143023.1:95451366-95486366 GCF_057628025.1 Oncorhynchus mykiss
GGTGAATTATAGGATCTATATGGATGGTGAATTATAGGATCTCTATAGATAGTGAATTATAGGATCTATATGGATGGTGAATTATAGGATCTCTATAGATGGTGAATTGTAGGATCTTTATGGATGGTGAAATATAGGATCTCTATAGATGGTGAATTATTATATCTTTATGGATGGTAAATTATAGGATCTCTATGAATGGTGAACTTTAGGATCTCTATGGATGGTGAATTATGGGATCTCTATAGATGGTGATTTGTTATCTGTGTTTCCTAAAGCTTCTATATCACATCTTACTGTAGTCTGGAAAATTAGAGCAGGAAACATTGGTGTCTGTCTCTAACTGGAATGTGCTTTCTGTTACCTGGTTCTGAATCATTGTGAATGGACTGTGTGTCCGTTCCGTTCCTGTGCAGACCCCTGCTTGAATTACAGCCCTCTACAGTCCTTTAGCTGCAACAGCAGGGACACGTCGTCACTGATAATGGCCCAATATCTGTGCCTCTAATTGAGCTGTTCCTTCTGCCCTGTTCCCATCTCACCATGGATGGGCTACCCTGTTCCCATCTCACCATGGATGGGCTACCCTGTTCCCATCTCACTATGGATGGGCTACCCGGTTCCCATCTCACTATGGATGGGCTCTCCTGTTCCCACCTCACCATGGATGGGCTACCCTGTTCCCATCTCACCATGGATGGGCTACCCTGTTCCCATCTCACTGTGGATGGGCTACCCTGTTCCCATCTCACTATGGATGGGCTACCCTGTTCCCACCTCACCATGGATGGGTTCTCCTGTTCCCACCTCACCATGGATGGGTTCTCCTGTTCCCATCTCACCATGGATAGGCTACCCTGTTCCCATCTCACCATAGATGGGCTACCCTGTTCCCATCTCACCATGGAAGGGTTCTCCTGTTCCCATCTCACCATGGAAGGGTTCTCCTGTTCCCATCTCAACATGGGTGGGTTCTCCTGTTCCCATCTCACTATGGATGGGCTACCCTGTTCCCATCTCACCATGGATGGGCTATAGTGGAGGCTGGTGGGAGGAGCTATAGGACAGGCTCGTTGTAATGTCTGGAATGGAATTATTGGAACGGAGTCAAACGTGGTTTCCTTGTGCTTGATACCTTTCCATTTATTCCATTCCAGCCATTACAACGAGCCTGTCTTATTGCTCCTCCCACCAGCCTCCACTGATGGGCTATCCTGTGTCCTGCACACCATGGATGTTGCTGTGGTCGACCATGAATTAACACAGCACTATAGAAACTCATCCCGTTAATGGATGATCCCCGTGGAGAGTTTGTCCTTGATTTGCAGTAACAGGTGGGGCTGCCACAAACTGTTATGTTGAGGCAGACTGACTACAGAGTAGAGGCAAATTACAAGAGTTGTTCGTCCTCTCCTCTCAGGTCACAGTGTGTGTGGTGACTGTCAGGATGTTCAAGGAGAGGGGGGAGAGGGCCAGCGTTGTGCCATGATGGAGATGGTTGGACCTTGGCGACAGATGTGAATTTGAGTGAGGGATGTGTTCTGGGAACAGACTGCACCAGGTCACCACTACCTGTAGAATAGACAGGACCTCCGCCAAGAAACATGTCAGAATACTAATTCACTGTGTGTCTTTTCTCTGTGTTGTGTGTGACCTGACCAACGATCCAATGATGACACACAAGGTGGACTGAATGATCCGTCAAATACAAACTTACTGAACGTAGTTACATCTGATTAGTTTGACTTACCTGTGTAACCAAGCCAGCATCATACAGGTTGAGCATTTCTGGTTGTTATCCCAGTCTGCATTTAAGGGCTCTTTTCTCCACAGATTCTCTGACGTCGTGTGACCAGCAATCAAAAATTAGTCTCTGTTTCCAAAGATAGTAAGCCTAATTATTGTTGCCAGGATTCAGGACAAGATGCCTGACGACATAGTAATTAGGGCTGGCACAATAATCAATTACCTGAGGTAGTTTAGCATTTAGCGTCATTCAACTGCCTGTAGACAAGGTTACAGCACTCCCCTTGGCTAATTGTTTTTTAAGAGAACAGCTTAACCAGTGATGGGGAAACATACACGGTTTCGCCCAGCCAAATTGGATGGAGCTGTATGCAGTCATGTCGTTGGTCACTGGAACGTGTCTTGACTGTTAGTCCGACCACTCGGCGGCTGAAATGGAGGACAATTTGGAAATAAAAAGCTTCTAGATCACCTCGTGATTACCATTTAAAGTTAAGTGTTGCATTTGAAATGGCACCCTGTTCCTTATTTAGTACAATACCTTTTCACCAGGGCTCTGGTACACTATATAGAGAATAGGTTGCTATTTAGGATGCAGTCAAAGGCAGGGTTTCTCAATCAGCAGCTAGCTCAGAGGTGATTGGAGACTGTGGATGATTGGACATAATTGAAGCTTTGTTTGATATGCTACGCAGGATTCTCCGTTCTTATTAAAACAGATCATTCTTGTTGTGACCAAATGTTATCTTTGGAAATCAGGAGCATCTTTGTCCTCTGGTCAGTTTTTGGCGTCTAATTAAATGAAAATGGCTCTACTGCAGTGCAGACTTGGGTTCAAATACTATTTGGAATCGATTCAAATACTTTATCTGTGGTTAATTAAGCTTGCCTGGCATAATGGACTAAAAGAATAAGTCCCAAAACTACAAGCCTCACCCCATCTGGCACTCCAGGTAGGCTAGATAAAGCAAACGCTAAACATATTTGAAAGAGTTCACATACTATTTGAACCCAAGTCTTTTCTACTGTATGTCTGGTCTGATACTCGTCTGAGATACTGCAAGTACCATCATCGAATGAATTGCACAGATACTCCCAGATATTCACAAATTCATTACAGCACTGGGCCTATCTAAATAATACAGAGGTCCTTGGGGTGATCATTTGAGACCAATACCCTTTTCACACTTTCGTACCAGGCTGAACCGTACTGTACGGGTTCTGATTTTCCATTCACATAGTCCTCTTCAGCAACGGTTACAGTAGCTATGTTGGATACTTAACCAAGCAAGCAAAGTACAGCCTGGCTTGGTTTGCCTCAGCTCGGTTTAGTTCAGCTCAGTCGTGTGAAAAGGGGACAAGTCCACTGTTTACAACCATACACTTTGTGAGACAAAAAAAAAAAGGGTTCCTAAAGGGTTCTTTGGCTGTCCAGGTAGAACCCTTTTGGGTTCTAGGTAGAAGCCTTTTGGTTCCACATACAACACGTTTGACTGTCCAGGTAGAACCCTTTTCGGTTCTAGGTAGAAGCCTTTTGGTTCCACATACAACACGTTTGGCTGTCCAGGTGGAACCCTTTTCGGTTCTAGGTAGAAGCCTTTTGGTTCCACATACAACACGTTTGGCTGTCCAGGTGGAACCCTTTTGGGTTACATTTAGAACCATTTGTGAAAAGGGTTCTACATGGAACCCAAACGTGTTGTATCTGGAACCAAAAGGCTTCTACCTAGAACCCAAAAGGGTTCTACCTGGAACCAAAAAAAGGTTCTGCAAAGGGTTATTCTATGGGGACAGCCGAACAACCCTTTGAAGTTATAGATATCACCTTTTTTTTCTAAGAGTGTAGCAACAGCTTGACTTTGTCTATGAATATCAAAAAACTTGGCCAGAATATCACAGGGCTAGGTGCCCAGTCTGTCTGTCTTTCCATCATGCAGTCCTGATTGAGAGAGTGGTGCTCTCACTCTGATCCTGATCCCAGAATCTAGCCTAAAACCAGGACGTACTAGAAGCTTTATTCTATGGTGGTGGTTTGGGTGTGATCTGTCATTAGAATGATTTCTTTGGTATTGTGTTTTTGGATCAACTAGGTAGCTGTCGGCTCTGGGCTTCACAATCGTGTGTCTTTCATTGGCCGCTCATGATATGGCTGGATTGCAGAACGGTCCTTTTGAGTCTGCTGATTGAACACCGAACTGTCTTCACAGAAGAGAGATGGAGGGAGATAAGAAAGAATTACAACATGTTTTGGCAACTCAGTAGTTTGTGCATTTGTGGTGAATTTAAATCATCTCTAGCATCCTCAAACCACTGGTCCTCATAGACACACACACACACACACACACACACACACACACACACACATACACACACACACAAACACGCACACACACACACACACACACACACACACACAAACACGCACACACACACACACACAAACACGCACACACACACACACACACACACACAATGGGTCTCATTAGATTTCTGAATATATACCACAAACATGTACACTCCAAAACGTGTTCTGAAGAATTCTTAATAATGTAGTTGCCTATTATGGATATTACATCTCCATGCAGATTTAAGGCCTGTTACAGAACCATGTTATGTTGTCTGGTCGGATTTCGCTCTGCTACGCTATGTGCTCACGAGGTCCTCTGTGCAAATTAAGTCCAACCATTTTATGCATAGTGGACACAGCAGACATCACATCATCATCATCATCATCATCATCATCATCATCAACATCATAGCCCTCCACAGCAGTCATCACATCATCATAACCCTCCCATAGTGGACATCATCATCATCATCATCAGGCGATAGATGGATGGTGAGATGGAGGAGGAGACAGAGGGAGAGAGATGAAGAACTCTTGGGACCAGAGATGAGAGGAACAACAATCAAGATGCACCAATCACCTAGACACAATAACAATTTCCATCCACCTGATAATCAACTCCAAAGAAAAGCATAGGTTAGTAATACACACAGAGATGGTAGCAATGCATAGTGCCAATCAATAGTTTGGATACACCTACTCATTCAAGGGTTTTTCTTTATTTTACAATTTTCTACATTGTAGAATAATAGTGAAGACATCAAAACTATGAAATAACAAATATGGAATCATGTAGTAACCAAAAAAGTGTTAAACAAATGAAAATATATGTTCGATTCTTTAAAGTTGCCACCCTTTGCCTTGATGACAGCTTTGCACGCTCTTGGCATTATCTCAACCAACTTCATGAGGAATGCTTTTCCAACAGTCTTGAAGGAGTTCCCACATTTGCTGAGCACTTCTTGGCTGCTTTTCCTTCACTCTGTGGGACAACTCATCCCAAACCATCCCAATTGGGTTGAGGTCAAGTGATTGTGGAGGGCAGGTCATCTGATACAGCACTCCATCATTCTCCTTGGTGAAATAGCCCTTACATAGCCTGGAGGTGTGTTTTGGGTCATTATCCTGTTGAAAACAAATGATAGTCCCACTAAGCACAAACCAGATGGTAGGTATTGCTGCAGAATGCTGTGGTAGCCATGCTGGTTAAGTGTGCCTTGAATTATAAATAAATCACAGACAGTGTTACCAGTAAAGTACCCCCGCACCATCACATCTTCTCCTCCATGCTTCACGGTGGGAACCACACATGCGGAGATCATCCGTTCATCTACTCTGCGTCTCACACAGACACAGCGGTTGGAACTAAAAGTCTCAAATTTGGACTCATCAAACCAAAGGACAGATTTCCACCGGTCTAATGTCCATTGCAAGTGTTTCTTGGCCCAAGCAAGTCTCTTCTTCTTATTGGTGTCCTTTAGTAGAGGTTTCCTTGCAGCAATTCGATTCACGCAGTGTCCTCTGAACAGTTGATGTTGAGATATGTCTCTTACTTGAACTCTGTGAAGCATTTATTTGGGCTGAACTCTTGAGGCTGGTAACTCTAATGTACTTATTCTCTGCAGCAGAGGTGACTCTGGGTCTTCCTTTCCTGTGGCGGTCCTCATGAGAGCCAGTTTCATCTTAGCGCTTGATAGTTTTTGCGACTGCACTTGAAGAAACATTCTGACCTTTATGTTTTAAAGTATTGATGGACTGTCATTTCTCTTTGCTTATTTGAGCTGTTCTTGCCATAATATCAACTTGGTCTTTTACCAAATAGGGCTATCTTCTGTATAACACGCCTATCTTGTCACAACACAACTGATTGGCTCAAATGCATTAAATGTACTTTTAACAAGGCACACCTGTTAATTGAAATGCATTCCAGGTGACTACCTCATGAAGCTGGTTGAGCTGGTTGAGGGTGCCCCCTTCACCAAGGGAAGCTGCGTTGCAGCCTGTGCGCCCTACAAACAGGGTGCGGCTCCCAAATCAGCAGGTGCAAGGAGTGAGGGGGACGGTTTGGCCACAGGTGTTGAGGGTCCATCCACCTCTGCGTCCGTGCACTGGGATGAAGTCCGTGAGGGGGATGTTTTGGCCACAGGTGTCGAGGGTCCGTCCACCTCTGCGTCCATGCACTGGGATGAAGTCCGTGAGGGGGATGTTTTGGCCACAGGTGTCGAGGGTCCGTCCACCTCTGCGTCCGTGCACTGGGATGAAGTCCGTGAGGGGGATGTTTTGGCCACAGGTGTCGAGGGTCCGTCCACCTCTGCGTCCGTGCACTGGGATGAAGTCCGTGAGGGGGATGTTTTGGCCACAGGTGTCGAGGGTCCGTCCACCTCTGCGTCCGTGCACTGGGATGAAGTCCGTGAGGGGGATGTTTTGGCCACAGGTGTCGAGGGTCCGTCCACCTCTGCGTCCGTGCACTGGGATGAAGTCCGTGAGGGGGATGTTTTGGCCACAGGTGTCGAGGGTCCGTCCACCTCTGCGTCCGTGCACTGGGATGAAGTCCGTAAGGGGGATGTTTTGACCACAGGTGTCGAGGGTCCATCCACCTCTACGTCCGTGCACTGAGATGAAGTCCGTGAGGGGGATGTTTTGGCCACAGGTGTTGAGGGTCCACCTGTGTCCACGTCTACATTTTGCGTGTTGACCGCCTCAGTCCTGCAAACAAAGAAATAGTTGAGCACATTGGTTGGGCAGATTGTGACGAACTCAAAAGAATACGCAGGGTTTTGATTAATTTACATAATGCAATTGTTGAACGTTTTCCACAACGCGAATAAAAAAACCTATGCTTTGTATATTGTCTGGCATTCTGTTTCTGCCCACCAAACTCTGTATGAGCTGCCACCTCCTTCTCACTGCATCAGCTGGGGCAGGTGCTCCTTTGGGTGGATGGTTAGGAGGCTCTTGGGGGTCCATTCTCCGTATCCATATCAATACCATGCCTCAGGGCTATGTTGTGGAGCACACCACATGCCAGTATTATGCATGTCACCTTTGATTGGGGGAGAGAAACCATTAATTCTTAAAACAAGCCAACATTTTAAATTTAGGTATGAAATTGCACACCTCAATGTTCTTGAAAAAAAAACTTGCATTACTGAGATGTTCCCTTGAAATCTGTTCGCATTTTGCTGCAATGCTAGTGGAAACGATAGGAATCAGCTGATTCCATTCATTTATACTAGCATTGCTACAAAATGAACAAGCTTCAGTAACCTCAGAAACCGTAGCACCAAATTAAAATCTGTTTTCAGCTATTTGGCCAGAACCTTTGGGTGTGGAATTTCAATAAAATGCTAAATATAAAATGCTGGTATATGTTGTTTTAAGTTCATCCATTTTAAAACAAAATTAAAGTTTTGTATTTTTATTAAATGAAGTTACCTTCTCTGGCTTGTAGAGGAGTTTCCCACCTGATGCATCAAGGCAACGCCACCTGCCTTTCAGCAGTCCGAGGGTACGCTCCACAACCAACCTTGTTCTGCCGTGTGTCAAATTGTAGTGCATTTCCTCTGTTGTTCCAGGATCTGCAAAGGGAGTGAGAAGCCACGTTTTCAGTGGATAGCCCCGGTCACCTAATAGGGTAAAACCGTTGTGTTACGTTATACACTGAAACAACAACAACAAAATAACTCACTGAGAAGCCACCTGTCTCCACTCTCATCAGCTTCTAGACGCAGGCCTAAAGAGAAGCCACCTGCCTCCACTCTCATCAGCTTCTAGACGCAGGCCTAAAGAGAAGCCACCTGCCTCCACTCTCATCAGCTTCTAGACGCAGGCCTAAAGAGAAGCCACCTGTCTCCACTCTCATCAGCTTCTAGACGCAGGCCTAAAGAGAAGCCACCTGCCTCCACTCTCATCAGCTTCTAGACGCAGGCCTAAAGAGAAGCCACCTGCCTCCACTCTCATCAGCTTCTAGACGCAGGCCTAAAGAGAAGCCACCTGCCTCCACTCTCATCAGCTTCTAGACGCAGGCCTAAAGAGAAGCCACCTGCCTCCACTCTCATCAGCTTCTAGACGCAGGCCTAAAGAGAAGCCACCTGCCTCCACTCTCATCAGCTTCTAGACGCAGGCCTAAAGAGAAGCCACCTGCCTCCACTCTCATCAGCTTCTAGACGCAGGCCTAAAGAGAAGCCACCTGCCTCCACTCTCATCAGCTTCTAGACGCAGGCCTAAAGAGAAGCCACCTGCCTCCACTCTCATCAGCTTCTAGACGCAGGCCTAAAGAGAAGCCACCTGCCTCCACTCTCATCAGCTTCTAGACGCAGGCCTAAAGAGAAGCCACCTGCCTCCACTCTCATCAGCTTCTAGACGCAGGCCTAAAGAGAAGCCACCTGCCTCCACTCTCATCAGCTTCTAGACGCAGGCCTAAAGAGAAGCCACCTGCCTCCACTCTCATCAGCTTCTAGACGCAGGCCTAAAGAGAAGCCACCTGCCTCCACTCTCATCAGCTTCTAGACGCAGGCCTAAAGAGAAGCCACCTGCCTCCACTCTCATCAGATTCTAGACGCAGGCCTAAAGAGAAGCCACCTGCCTCCACTCTCATCAGCTTCTAGACGCAGGCCTAAAGAGAAGCCACCTGCCTCCACTCTCATCAGCTTCTAGACGCAGGCCTAAAGAGAAGCCACCTGCCTCCACTCTCATCAGCTTCTAGACGCAGGCCTAAAGAGAAGCCACCTGCCTCCACTCTCATCAGCTTCTAGACGCAGGCCTAAAGAGAAGCCACCTGCCTCCACTCTCATCAGCTTCTAGACGCAGGCCTAAAGAGAAGCCACCTGCCTCCACTCTCATCAGCTTCTAGACGCAGGCCTAAAGAGAAGCCACCTGCCTCCACTCTCATCAGCTTCTAGACGCAGGCCTAAAGAGAAGCCACCTGCCTCCACTCTCATCAGCTTCTAGACGCAGGCCTAAAGAGAAGCCACCTGCCTCCACTCTCATTAGCTTCTAGACGCAGGCCTAAAGAGAAGCCACCTGCCTCCACTCTCATCAGCTTCTAGACGCAGGCCTAAAGAGAAGCCACCTGCCTCCACTCTCATCAGCTTCTAGACGCAGGCCTAAAGAGAAGCCACCTGCCTCCACTCTCATCAGCTTCTAGACGCAGGCCTAAAGAGAAGCCACCTGCCTCCACTCTCATCAGATTCTAGACGCAGGCCTAAAGAGAAGCCACCTGCCTCCACTCTCATCAGCTTCTAGACGCAGGCCTAAAGAGAAGCCACCTGCCTCCACTCTCAGCTTCTAGACGCAGGCCTAAAGAGAAGCCACCTGCCTCCACTCTCATCAGCTTCTAGACGCAGGCCTAAAGAGAAGCCACCTGCCTCCACTCTCATCAGCTTCTAGACGCAGGCCTAAAGAGAAGCCACCTGCCTCCACTCTCATCAGCTTCTAGACGCAGGCCTAAAGAGAAGCCACCTGCCTCCACTCTCATCAGCTTCTAGACGCAGGCCTAAAGAGAAGCCACCTGCCTCCACTCTCATCAGCTTCTAGACGCAGGCCTAAAGAGAAGCCACCTGCCTCCACTCTCATCAGCTTCTAGACGCAGGCCTAAAGAGAAGCCACCTGCCTCCACTCTCATCAGATTCTAGACGCAGGCCTAAAGAGAAGCCACCTGCCTCCACTCTCATCAGCTTCTAGACGCAGGCCTAAAGAGAAGCCACCTGCCTCCACTCTCATCAACTTCTAGACGCAGGCCTAAAGAGAAGCCACCTGCCTCCACTCTCATCAGCTTCTAGACGCAGGCCTAAAGAGAAGCCACCTGCCTCCACTCTCAGCTTCTAGACGCAGGCCTAAAGAGAAGCCACCTGCCTCCACTCTCATCAGCTTCTAGACGCAGGCCTAAAGAGAAGCCACCTGCCTCCACTCTCATCAGCTTCTAGACGCAGGCCTACTCTGCTGTGACGCAGAATGAATGAGTCACCGTGTGTAGACCCTGGCCACTTGGAGCATACATTGAGTAGTTGCATACGGGCATCAGAGATGATCTGAACATTCAATGAATGGAAATTCGTCCTGTTAACATGTTCATCTACGAAGTGCTGCGTGATGCAGTTTGTCTCTGGTTCTAATATTACAGTTAGTGTGTGTGTGACCGTGTGTGTGTGTGTCTGCCTGCCTATGACATGCATGCGTGCATGCCGCCTAAGTGTGTGTGTGTGTGTGTGTGTGTGTGTGTGTGCGTATTACGTGCCTGTTTTCCTGACTGTCTGCGTGATAGGAGGAGGACGATAGTTGTTTTGTCTGCCCCAGCTGTGTCTCATCAGGCTGTCATCATAATCCTCTTAGTCAAATCCCATCATTTTCTTCATCAACAAAAACAAGAGCAAGAGGGCAAATGTTTAGCAGACTATCCACAATCTCAATCCACAATCCAGCCTATTCTAAGTGGAGATTAGACAGAATGTGCTTGTAAGACTAGAAGTGACGTTTTGAATCATGCAGATGAATTGGGAGGGGAGTCAACCTTTTTTTGTGTGTCTTTTATTGACTTCCTGATTCCTGGTCTCTCTGTATAAATGTTATCTTTAATCTGAATTGGGCTGTTGGACCAAACTGTGCTCTTTTTTTGTTGGTATTTTATTAGGATCCCAATGAACTGTTACGAAAGCAGCAGCTACTCTTCCTGGGGTCCACACAAAACATGACAGTACAGAACATTAACAGAGAAGAAAAGCTCAAGGACAGACATTCCTAAAAAAAGCTCTTTGGTCTTGGCCATAGTGGAGTTTGGAGTGTGACTGTTTGAGGTTGTGGACAGGTGTCTTTTATACTGATAACAAGTTCAAACAGGTGCCATTAATACAGGTAATGAGTGGAGGACAGAGGAGCCTCTTAAAGAAGAAGTTACAGGTCTCTGAGAGCCAGAAATCTTGCTTGTTTGTAGGTGACCAAATACTTATTTTCCACCACAATTTGCAAATAAATTCACAAAAAATCCTACAATGTGAATTTCTGCATTTTTTTTCAAATTTTGTCCGTGTGACATGAGATTTTGAGTGAAAACCTCCTTCCATCAGCAAGGGCATTGAAGATGAAACGTTGCTGGGTCTTTCAGCATGACAATAATCCCAAACACACCGCCCGGGCAACGAAGGAGTGGCTTCGTAAGAAGCATTTCAAGGTCCTGGAGTGGCTTAGCCAGTCTCCAGATCTCAACCCCATAGAAAATCTTTGGAGGGAGTTGAATGTCCGTGTTGCCCAGCAACAGCCCCAAAACATCACTGCTCTAGAGGAGATCTGCATGGAGGAATGGGTCAAAATACCAGCAACAGCGTGTGAAAACCTTGTGAAGACTTACAGAAAACGTTTGACCTCTGTCATTGGCAACAAAGGGTATATAACAAAGTATTGAGATAAACGTTTGAAATTGACCAAATACTTATTTTCCACCATAATTTGCAAATAAATTCACAAAAAATCCTAAAATGTGATTTTCTGATTTTTTTTCTCATTTTCTCTGTCATAGTTGAAGTGTACCTATGATGAAAATTACAGGCCTCTCTCATCTTTTTAAGTGGGAGAACTTGCACAATTGGTGGCTGACAAAATTATTTTTTGCCCCACTATTTATTCATGTGTGTATGTGTGACCACGTCCTGTCTCCCTGGTGTCACTCAGGCCCTAAGTGTGTGTCGGTGCTCGCTATTGAATCTACATGTATGTGAGGCCCTAGCCTCTCCTCCCTCTCCGGTGAAAGCTACCCAGTCTCGCTCTCTCTCTCTCTCTCTCTCTCTCTCTCTCTCTCTCTCTCTCTCTCTCTCTCTCTCTCTCTCTCTCCAAAGGAATAGAGACATTTAAAATGTCATACTATGTCTACATACAGCGTTATAACAATGTGCACATAGTTAAAATACAAAAGAGGAAATAGATAAACATAAATATGGGTTGTATTTACAATGGTGTTTGTTCTTCACTGGTTGCCCTTTTCTTGTGGCGACAGGTCACACATCTTGCTGCTGTAATTACACACTGTGGTATTTCACCCAATAGATATGAGAGTTTAACAAAATTGGATTTGTTTGCGAAATCTTTTTGGGTCTGTGTAATCTGAGGGAAATATGTGTCTCTAATATGTCTCTCTCTACCTCTCTCTCTCTCCCTCTCTCTCTCCTTTTCCTTCCCTCCCTCCCTCTGTCTCTCTCTCTCCCTCTCAATTCAATTCAATTCAATTCAATTCAAGGGCTTTATTGGCATGGGAAACATGTGTTAACATTGCCAAAGCAAGTGAGGTAGACAACATACAAAGTGAATATATAAAGTGAAAAACAACAAAAATTAACAGTAAACATTACACATACAGAGGTTTCAAAACAGTAAAGACATTACAAATGTCATATTATATATATATATACAGTGTTTTAACAATGTACAAATGGTTAAAGGACACAAGATAAAATAAATAAGCATAAATATGGGTTGTATTTACAATGGTGTGTGTTCTTCACTGGTTGCCCTTTTCTCGTGGCAACAGGTCACAAATCTTGCTGCTGTGATGGCACACTGTGGAATTTCACCCAGTAGATATGGGAGTTTTTCAAATTTGGATTTGTTTTCGAATTCTTTGTGGATCTGTGTAATCTGAGGGAAATGTGTCTCTCTAATATGGTCATACATTGGGCAGGAGGTTAGGAAGTGCAGCTCAGTTTCCACCTCATTTTGTGGGCAGTGAGCACATAGCCTGTCTTCTCTTGAGAGCCATGTCTGCCTACGGCGGCCTTTCTCAATAGCAAGGCTATGCTCACTGAGTCTGTACATAGTCAAAGCTTTCCTTAATTTTGGGTCAGTCACAGTGGTCAGGTATTCTGCCGCTGTGTACTCTCTGTTTAGGGCCAAATAGCATTCTAGTTTGCTCTGTTTTTTTGTTAATTCTTTCCAATGTGTCAAGTAATTATCTTTTTGTTTTCTCATGATTTGGTTGGGTATAATTGTGCTGTTGTCCTGGGGCTCTGTAGGGTGTGTTTGTGTTTGTGAACAGAGCCCCAGGACCAGCTTGCTTAGGGGACTCTTCTCCAGGTTCATCTCTCTGTAGGTGATGGCTTTGTTATGGAAGGTTTGTGAATCACTTCCTTTTAGGTGGTTGTAGAATTTAACGGCTCTTTTCTGGATTTTGATAATTAGTGGGTATCGGTCTAATTCTGCTCTGCATGCATTATTTGGTGTTCTACGTTGTACACGGAGGATATTTTTGCAGAATTCTGCGTGCAGAGTCTCAATTTGGTGTTTGTCCCATTTTGTGAAGTCTTGGTTGGTGAGCGGACCCCAGACCTCACAACCATAAAGGGCAATGGGCTCTATGACTGATTCAAGTATTTTTAGCCAAATCCTAATTGGTATGTTGAAATTTATGTTTCTTTTGATGGCATAGAATGCCCTTCTTGCCTTGTCTCTCAGATCGTTCACAGCTTTGTGGAAGTTACCTGTGGCGCTGATGTTTAGGCCAAGGTATGTATAGTTTTTTGTGTGCTCTAGGGCAACAGTGTCTAGATTGAATTTGTATTTGTGGTCCTGGTCACTGGACCTTTTTTGGAACACCATTATTTTGGTCTTACTGAGATTTACTGTCAGGGCCCAGGTCTGACAGAATCTGTGCATAAGATCTAGGTGCTGCTGTAGGCCCTCCTTGGTTGGTGACAGAAGCACCAGATCATCGGCAAACAGCAGACATTTGACTTCGGATTCTAGCAGGGGGAGGCCGGGTGCTGCAGACTTTTCTAGTGCCCGCGCCAATTCGTTGATATATATGTTGAAGAGGGTGGGGCTTAAGCTGCATCCCTGTCTAACCCCACGACCCTGTGTGAAGAAATGTGTGTGTTTTTTGCCAATTTTAACCGCACACTTGTTGTTTGTGTACATGGATTTTATAATGTTGTATGTTTTACCCCCAACACCACTTTCCATCAGTTTGTATAGCAGACCCTCATGCCAAATTGAGTCGATGGCTTTTTTGAAATCAACAAAGCATGAGAAGACTTTTGCTTTTGTTTTGGTTTGTTTGGTTGTCAATTAGGGTGTGCAGGGTGAATACATGGTCTGTTGTACGGTAATTTGGTAAAAAGCCAATTTGACATTTGCTCAGTACATTGTTTTCATTGAGGAAATGTACGAGTCTGCTGTTAATAATAATGCAGAGGATTTTCCCAAGGTTACTGTTGACACATATTCCACGGTAGTTATTGGGGTCAAATTTGTCTCCACTTTTGTGGATTGGGGTGATCAGTCCTTGGTTCCAAATATTGGGGAAAATGCCAGAGCTAAGTATGATGTTAAAGAGTTTTAGTATAGCCAATTGGAATTTGTTGTCTGTATATTTGATCATTTCATTGAGGATACCATCAACACCACAGGCCTTTTTGGGTTGGAGGGTTTTTATTTTGTCCTGTAACTCATTCAATGTAGAATCCAGTGGGTTCTGGTAGTCTTTAATAGTTGATTCTAAGATCTGTATTTGATCATGTATATGTTTTTGCTCTTTATTCTTTGTTATAGAGCCAAAAAGATTGGAGAAGTGGTTTACCCATACATCTCCATTTTGGATAGATAATTCTTTGTGTTGTTGTTTGTTTAGTGTTTTCCAATTTTCCCAGAAGTGGTTAGAGTCTATGGATTCTTCAATTGCATTGAGCTGATTTCTGACATGCTGTTCCTTCTTTTTCCGTAGTGTATTTCTGTATTGTTTTAGTGATTCACCATAGTGAAGGCGTAGACTCAGGTTTTCCGGGTCTCTATGTTTTTGGTTGGACAGGTTTCTCAAATTCTTTCTTAGATTTTTGCATTCTTCATCAAACCATTTGTCATTATTGTTAATTTTCTTCGGTTTTCTATTTGAGATTTTTAGATTTGATAGGGAAGCTGAGAGGTCAAATATACTGTTAAGATTTTCTACTGCCAAGTTTACACCTTCACTATTACAGCGGAACGTTTTACCCAGGAAATTGTCTAAAATGGATTGAATTTGTTGTTGCCTAATTGTTTTTTGGTAGGTTTCCAAACTGCATTCCTTCCATCTATAGCATTTCTTAATGTTACTCAGTTCCTTTGGCTTTGATGCCTCATGATTGAGTATTGCTCTGTTTAAGTAGACTGTGATTTTGCTGTGGTCTGATAGGGGTGTCAGTGGGCTGACTGTGAACGCTCTGAGAGACTCTGGGTTGAGGTCAGTGATAAAGTAGTCTACAGTACTACTGCCAAGAGATGAGCTATAGGTGTACCTACCATAGGAGTCCCCTCGAAGCCTACCGTTGACTATGTACATACCCAGCGTGCGACAGAGCTGCAGGAGTTGTGACCCGTTTTTGTTGGTTATGTTGTCATAGTTGTGCCTAGGGGGGCATATGTGGGAGGGAATGCTGTCACCTCCAGGCAGGTGTTTGTCCCCCTGTGTGCTGAGGGTGTCAGGTTCTTGTCCGGTTCTGGCATTTAGGTCGCCACAGACTAGTACATGTCCCTGGGCCTGGAAATGATTGATTTCCCCCTCCAGGATGGAGAAGCTGTCTTCATTAAAATATGGGGATTCTAGTGTGGGGATATAGGTAGCACACAGGAGGACATTTTTCTCTGTTAGGATAATTTCCTTTTGAATTTCTAGCCAAATGTAGAATGTTCCTGTTTTGATTAATTTAATGGAGTGAGTTAGGTCTGCTCTATACCAAATTAGCATACCCCCTGAGTCCCTTCCCTGTTTCACACCTGGTAGTTTGGTGGATGGGACTACCAGCTCTCTGTAACCTAGAGGGCAACCAGTGGGTCCGTCTCCTCTATACCAGGTTTCTTGCAGGATGACAATGTCTATATTACCGATTTCTTTGGTGAAGTCCGGGTTTCTGCTCTTTAGGCCAAAGGCAGATGACCTCAGGCCTTGGATATTCCAGGATAATATAGTGAAGGCTTTTTGTTCCATAGAGTGTCCAATGTTGTTGGTCGTGGTTTGGCCTCAGGCCAGTAAGTGTGAGCAGAGCCTGCTGAGCATCTGGTACATGCCATTGACTTGGGCGAGTGTGAGAGTGGGGGTTGGGACTGTTTGCCCGCTCACTACCTGGGCGTATGTGTGGCTTCCATGTTGAGGCCCTCTTTGCGGGGGTGGGGTGCATGGGGTGGGCAGGAGTGGCATAGGTCTGATCTGAGGGGGCCTAAATGGGGTGTGGGCATGGTTGACGTGGGGGGGTGTTGATTGGTTGGGGTGTGGGTGTGGATGTGTCTGGGTGTACTGTGGTCTGGATGTAATTCCTCTTGGCGTGGGTCCTCTATGTGTAGGTCCAGGGGGGGGTCCTGCAGATCTGGGAGGGTGTCTCGCTGGTCTGGATGGGGTGTCTATTGATCTGTTGCTCCTGTGTGAAGTGTTGGGGATACGTTTGAGAGCGATGTCCTTTAGAGTTCGGGCAAAGGTGGGCACTGCTGCCTTGTAGAGGTGGACCTGGTCATAGAGGCTGTTCAAGTCCAGGGTGGAGTGGTGGGCCAGGAAAACGTTTGGTTTTGAGGCACAGTCACAGGAAATACTTGCATTTACCCGCTGTATTGTGGCAGGGTGGAAGTATTTTCGTGGTAGCAGGGTGGAGATAACCACTTGTGCGTTGGGGAAAGTAGAAGAAGCCTTTTCAATCACTCCCTTCAGTGCTGTGGCCACTCTTTCCTGCTGTGCTCTCAGGTCGTTTGTGCCTGTGTGTATTATTAGGTGGCTGGGTGAGCCTAGACAGAAGGTCTAGGGCGCGCTGGGTGTTTGGACACCAGAGTTTAGACACACTGTGTTTTGGAAAAAGTTTTTTTTATTCTATATATTTCCCATTTGAGTCCATAAGTAGTACAATCTGTGTCTTGTGTTTGTCAGTGGGTGTGGGGGGGTTGTCAAAAGGGCTATCAGGGTGGCTGACAGGGGGGGTGCTCAGAGGGGGTGAGAGCCTCTGGGCTTGGGGTTCTTCATTTGTCTGTTCTGCTGTGATGTCGACTCTATGGTCAGGGTCTGGTGTGGACTGTTCTGCTGTGGTGTCGACTCTATGGTCAGGGTCTGGTGTGGACTGTTCTGCTGTGGTGTCGAGACTTTTGTTGGGTGCTGAGGTGGGCTGTTCTGCTGGCTTCTCTGTGGGGGTGGCCACCTCTCTAGTGGGTTGTTCTCTGTCACACGCCGTCCCCCTCAACTTCTCCTCCATCCCCCTCACCCTCTCCTCCATCCCCCTCAACCTCTCCTCCACCAGCAGTCTGATACTCTCCTCTAGTGCTCTGTTCTGCTCCTCTTTCTCCTGTTGTATTTGTCTCACCACTGTCCAAAGTGCAGATATGTCTCTGTCCACCTCCAGCTCTCCGGGTCTGGTTAAGGGGCTGTTGTTGTGCTGGACTGTTGTCTGGGTCTGTGCTGACTGAAGTGTAATCACCTGCTGTTCCAGCTCCACCTGCCTTACCTCCAGCTGGGTGAATTTGTCCTTCATTTCAATGAGGGAGTGGTAATCTGTGCTGGGAGGTTGACTCTCCGCTGGGGGTTGCTCATCTGTGGGGTTACATAATGAAGAGGTCTGGTCTGGTGTGGGGGTATCTTTATCAAGGGAGAGCTTCTCCTGCTGGGCTAATTCTTTGATTAGGTGAAAGTCCAGCTGAAACTGTTTGTGGTTACTCTGTACCATTACTGTTCCGGATTTATAGATATTTATATTACTTAACTCAGAGTCCTCGTTATCAAGTATTCTGAGTTTCCACCCTTCGTTAACCCCCCCTCTCTTAACAAAGGGGTAGTGTGCTAATATGGCACTGTGCCATGCCAGGGGATGGTTTGTGTGGAAGATAAGGTTGCTGATGTTCCCATTTTTGTAATAGTCAGCAAAAAGTGTTTCTTGATTTTCCATAAGGAGCTTCTTCTTGTGGTCTTTTTTTGCCTTATCATTCTTTACATGCAAAGGGTACTGTATTTTAATTACCTCTGAACAGCGGGAGGGAGCTTCTAAGGCCTCTCCATTTGGTTGGGGTAGACTGTGTGACTCTCCTGCCATTGTTGGGCTAATGGGCTTTGACACCTCTCACTTGACACGTCAGTGCTAGTTGAAGCTGTATCAAGCTTGGTAGAATTATGTTAGAATTCAGTCCTTATAAAGTAATGTTGTGTATTTTTCTTCTTGGCTTTTGGAAATAAAATATAGTTTCAGACTAAACATTACTCACTCAGTTCCAGGTTGGATGGTGTTTTCAGGTTTCTGTTGTTTTCCAGAGAATTTGCTGTATAGGGTAATAAATCCTTGGTAGTTGTGAACTTTCCAGGTGATTCCGTAATTCCGTCCAAAATCAGGTTGTAGGTTTTAAGTTTTGATTTGAAGTAGGGGTTATGTTGAAGAGGGTAGAATCCAGTATGTGTTCCTGACAAAAAAATCCAAGTTTATCTAACTCCTAATCTATCTTTTTTAAAGAAAATGCTGAAAAATGCAGGAGCTCTGATCCTGACCTCTGCTCTGCTCTGCTCTCTCCTTTCTCTCCTTTCTCTCTCCTCCCTTTCTCTCTCTCTCTCTCTCTCTCTCACTCTTTCTCTCTCTCTCTCTCTCTCTCCCTCTCTCTCTCTCACACTCTCTCTCCCTCCCTCTCATTCTCTCTCTTTCATCTCTCTCTCTGTCTCCTCCTCCCTTTCTCTCTCTCTCTCTCTCTCTCTCTCTCTCCCTCTCTCTGTCTCCTCCTCCCTTTCTTTCTCTCTCTCTCTCTCCCTCGCCTTCTCTCTCTTTCATCTCTCTCTCTCTCCTCCTCCCTCTTTCATCTCTCTCTGTCTCCTCCTCCCTCTCTCTCTTGCTCTCTCTACTCTCTCTCTCTCTCTCTCTCTATCCCTCCCTCTCCTTCTCTCTCTTTCATCTCTCTCTGTTTCCTCCTCCCTTTCTCTCTCTCTCTCTCTCTCTCTCACTCTTTCTCTCTCTCTCTCTCCCTCTCTCTCTCTCTCTCTCTCTCTCTCTCACACTCTCTCCCTCCCTCTCCTTCTCTCTCCTTCATCTCTTTCTCTGTCTCCTCCTCCCTTTCTCTCTCTCTCTCTCTCTCTCTCTCACACTCTCTCCCTCCCTCTCATTCTCTCTCCATCTCTCTCTCTGTCTCCTCCTCCCTTTCTCTCTCTCTCTCTCTCTCGCTCCCTCTCTCTCTCTCTCTCTCTCCTTCTCCTTCTCTCTTTCATCTCTCTCTCTGTCTCCTCCTCCCTCTTTCATCTCTCTCTGTCTCCTCCTCTCTCTCTCTCTCTCTCTCTCCCTATCTCTCTCTCTCTCTCTCTCTCTCTCTCCATTTATTTTCTCTCTCTCTCTCTTTCTTTTTCTATCTCTCTCCACACTGACAGCTGGTAAGTCCTCTTCACTCCACACCCCACCACTTCAGCATGGAACCGGTTCTATGTATAGATCTCTCCCAGGCCTCGTGGCCTCGTCATTAGAAAGGCTTATCTCACACCTCACTGCAGTCTTGTCTTGGTGGCTATGACTAGGCCATCTCTCATTCATTAAATCTAGAATCCACTGTTCTATGCGACACACCCCACTTCTGTTTTGGTAAAAAGCTGAGAGATGGGCTTGGAGAAACTTAACCATTCGTAAATCCATAGACAGAGCTATGGATTCAAGGACTGACCGTTCACAATATCACCATTATAGTTGAAACCATGTTATGTGTTTATTTACATTTACATTGTTTACAAACATTGGAGTAAAACAACCTTGTATTTGTGGTTCTAACTGGGAGTCATAAGTTATATTCTCCATGAATCAATGGGAATACAGCGTGACATTCACCTTTCCTGGTCCAGATCTGTTTTGTGCTGCAAAACCAACTCTTATGCTCGCTGTTATTCCAAGACAGCACAAAGAGCTCTGGGACCAGGCTAGCATCACTCCCTATTGAGTCCAGTAATGCTGCAATGCGCCAGCGTTATCTCCGGGGTGTTGTGTTATGTGATGTGTCTTGAGATCTAGTCGTCTTTTCTGTTGATGAGACACTGCCTCCCTCTTTATCATATGTGATTCTTCCAAATGTCAAACGGTCCCCCTGAGAGCTATGGTAACGTACACAGTGCTGGTGCAGGATGGTTTAATTGTGACATTCATGTGAAGTGAGGCAGAGGCAGAGGCAAAGCACCATTTGTGCGTTCCTTCCTTAACTCCCCAGTTAAAGACAGTCCACTCAGAGGAGTTTGTTTAGCGTTGAGAGAAAGTGGAATCACTTAATCGTTAATTTGTGGACAGGACTGGAGAATCGATCTGTCAGGTAGCACTTTTCTGAGCTGCAAATTGGTTTCCACAGAACAGAAGCCTGTTTGTGTGTGTGTGTGTGTGTGTGTGTGTGTGTGTGTGTGTGTGTGTGTGTGTGTGTGTGTGTGTGTGTGTGTGTGTGTGTGTGTGTGTGTGTGTGTGTGTGTGTGTGCGTGCGTGCGTGCGTGTGCATGTGCGTGCGTGTGCGCACGTGAGGCCTCTCTGACCCCAGACTGACATACAGACACAGTGGCCCCAATCCCTGAGACGTTGCTGAAGCCCAAATCAACACATTACAATTACTGTCTATTCCCTTCAGTGTTACCATCTCTGTGTCCCAAATGGCACCCTTAGTCCCTACACTGTATATATACGGAATAGGGTTCCATTTGGGATGTAGTCACTGGTTCCCACAGTGAGTAGCTTCAACGGGAGAGTTAGCTTCAACAGGACAGTTAGCTTCAACAGGACAGTTAGCTTCAACAGGAGAGTTAGCTTCAACAGGAGAGTTAGCTTCAACAGGACAGTTAGCTTCAACAGGAGAGTTAGCTTCAAGAGGAGAGTTAGCTTCAACGGGAGACTTAGCTTCAACAGGAGAGTTAGCTTCAACAGGAGAGTTAGCTTCAACGGGAGAGTTAGCTGCAAGAGGAGAGTTAGCTTCAACAGGAGAGTTAGCTTCAACATGAGAGTTAGCTTCAACGGGACAGTTAGCTTCAAGAGGAGAGTTAGCTTCAACGGGAGAGTTAGCTTTAACGGGAGAGTTAGCTTCAACGGGACAGTTAGCTTCAACAGGAGAGTTAGCTTCAAGAGGAGAGTTAGCTTCAACAGGACAGTTAGCTTCAAGAGGAGAGTTAGCTTCAACAGGAAAGTTAGCTTCAACAGGACAGTTAGCTTCAACGGGAGAGTTAGCTTCAACAGGAGAGTTAGCTTCAAGGGGAGAGTTAGCTTCAACAGGAGAGTTAGCTTCAAGAGGAGAGTTAGCTTCAACAGGACAGTTAGCTTCAAGAGGAGAGTTAGCTTCAACAGGAAAGTTAGCTTCAACAGGAGAGTTAGCTTCAACGGGAGAGTTAGCTTCAACAGGAGAGTTAGCTTCAAGAGGAGCGTTACCTTCAACATGAGAGTTAGCTTCAACGGGAGAGTTAGCTTCAACGGGAGAGTTAGCTACAACGGGAGAGTTAGCTACAACGGGAGAGTTAGCTACAACGGGAGAGTTAGCTACAACGGGAGAGTTAGCTACAACGGGAGAGTTAGCTTCAACGGGAGAGTTAGCTACAACGGGAGAGTTAGCTACAACGGGAGAGTTAGCTTCAACGGGAGAGTTAGCTTCAACGGGAGAGTTAGCTACAACGGGAGAGTTAGCTACAACGGGAGAGTTAGCTTCAACGGTTGATGCTTTATTCTCTGTCTGGCGTTGCCATGACATCCTGGGTCTAAAAAAACAACATTCACTTGGTTCTGCTCCTCAGCTATTTACTGTCAGCTAAAAGTAGATGGTTCAGCGGGAGAGGGGGAGGTATCTGAATACAGAACAGAACACAAAAGAGGCAGAGATAGACACAAACACACAGAGAGGCGCATGCACACACACACACACACACACACACACACACACACACACACACACACACACACACACACACACAGAGAGAGAGAGAGAGAGAGGCGCATGCACACACACACACACACACACACACACACACACACACACACACACACACACACACAGAGAGAGAGAGAGAGAGAGAGAGAGAGAGAGAGGCGCATGCACACACACACACACACACACACACAGAGAGAGAGAGAGAGAGGCGCACGCACACACACAGGCGCACGCACACCAACACAGAAGTCTGTCATTTCTGGGGGAGAGGATCTGAAGGCGTAGGCAGTGTGTGTGTGTGTGTGTGTGTGTGTGTGTGTGTGTGTGTGACCTTTGTTGTGTCTGTGAGGTGTGTTATTTGTGTTATTTATTTTACTGCTCCAGAGGGCCCTCTATTGGTCTCATGTAACCGGTGTGAAATGGCTAGCTAGTTAGCGGGGTGTGCGCTGAATAGCGATTCAATCGGTGACGTCACTCGCTCTGAGACCTTGAAGTAGTTGTTTCCTTTGCTCCGCCGTGGCTTTTGTGGAGCGATGGATAACGATGCTTCGAGGGTGGCTGTTGTCGATGTCTGCAGAAAGTCCCTGGTTCGAGCCCAGCTAGTGGTGAGGAGAAGGATTGAAGCAATACTGTTACACTCACACGTGTTATTTCCCCCGTACTGTTTTTCAAATGGAAAGAAAACATAGAAATTCACTACAACAACCTCCCTAGCAATTGCTTACCTGGATGTTTTTGTAGGCAGAAAACAGAAAGCACAGTAGAGTAAAAATAACCTCTATTTTAGCCCAATAATGAAGACAACATCTAAGCCCTTGTTTACCCAGATGTTTTTCTAGACAGAAAGCAGAAAGCACAGAGCATGGAAAAAAATATATATTTGACCTTAATAATGAAGACTGTATCTTAAGAAAGAGGAGCAGCTCACGTGTATCAGATCATTACCACCTAAAACAGGAAGGTGAGATCAAGCTTAACGTGCCCCAGTGACGCAGACAGAGCACTGGGTCGGTCGGAGCATTCTCCCTGCTCTGTGTTTTAACCATTCCCAGGTTGTCGTTAAGTTAGTTCATTACCTGCTCTTATTGGATGAGCACAGCCCATAAACCTGCTATAATACCTTGTTAAACCCAGCTGCTGATTTAATCCGCTTCTGTCATCCTGCCTGCCTGCCTGCCTGCCTGTCCGCCTGCCTGCCTGCCTGCCTGCCTGCCTGCCTGTCTGTCTGTCTGTCTGTCTGTCTGTCTGTCTGTCTGTCTGCCTGCCCGTCTGTCTGTCTGTCTGTCCCCACAGCCACCAGACAAACTGTTTATGAAACACCATAAAAAGCTGACATTGTTCAACCTGTTCCTGTCTTCCTCCTGCTAAGTGCTTTATTCTCTCACCTCCTGAGAGGAGAGAAATGGAGAGAGAGAGGTGTTTGAAAGGAGAGTGAGAGACAGAAAGGGAGAGAGGGAGACAGGTGTTCAGAGAAGAGCAAGAGAGAGAGAGAGAGAGAGAAAGAGAGAGCGAGAGAGAGAAGGCAGAGAGAGACAGAGAGAGAAAGAGAGAGAGAGATAGGGGAAGAGGGCGATAGGGGAAGAGAGAGAGTGAGAGAGAGAGAAAAAACTGAGAGATAGGGGAAGAGAGAGAGAGATAGAGGAGACAGAAAGACACAGGTGTCTGAGAGGAGAGGACGTGAAAGGAGGAGAGATGCAGAGTTGTCCTAAAAGAGCACTTGAGCTTCACAGTAACACCACAGCTAATCCTCTGAGCATCACCACACTGTCTGCATCCTAAGCACCCTACTTTCAAATACAGACACCTCTCCCTAACTGTGCCTCTCTCCTTCCCTCCCTAACTTACCATGCCTTTCTCCCTCCCCCTCTCTCCCTATACTTGCTTCTCCTTCCCAGTGCTCTCCCACTCTCTACCACCCCCTACCTCCTTAAATGTGCTTCTCTCCTTCATTCCCTCCCCCTTTTCTCCCTCCTTTCCCCACTCCTTCCCTCCTTGCTCCCCCCTCCCTCCTTTCCTTCATTCATCCATAGCTCTCTCTCTCCTTTAGATGACCAGATAACCGACTGAATGTAGAACTCAGGGCCTAACGTTCTTCAGTGCAATCGTGATCAACATCCACCTTCTTTGGGTCTTCATGGATACGTTAGATGTTCAAAATGGACTCAAGGACAATTCCACGGCATGGCATTATCAAAAAAAAAAAAAAGAGTGTCAGATTTACGTAGTTCCGTCTGAGTAGCCTGAGTAGCCTGAGTTATGGGTCATTTTCTAGCACTTTCCGTCTGTATTAAAAGGATGCGTTATTTTCCACCAAAAAAAGACCTCTCCCCAGGGCAGTACGGCTATTAGGCCTAAAGCTGGTCTATCATCCTAAAGTGTGCGTGTGCGTGTGCGTGTGTGTCACAAGAACTACAGCTGTTGTCTAGGGCTTTCGTCATAACTTACCCTCCATGTAATGGTGCAAGCTAATAATGGGGTGAACCTGTTAGGGTTCAAACTGGTTGACTGCAGTGATTCTAACACATGAAGAAGCCCTTCAAGGACGATTAGTCTGAAGAGAGCCTGTCTGAAAGCAGGTGACTACACCAGAAGAGGGACTACGATGGTTAACGTTAAATAACAATGAATTCACTACTACCGCTGAGACTGAGAGGAAAAATACACGTTGTTGTTGATAGTTGCTGTTAGTGATAAGGCTGTGATCTCACGAAGAGACACTTAAATAAAAAGTACTGATGGGAACTTTAAATTTGCATTTTCATTTAAATAATGAGTCAATGTTAGATAACTTGTAGTGTGGTGCGAGGAAAGGCAATGCCAAGGCCACGGTTTCAATTATCAAAGATGTCACATTAGCAAAAATGTCTGGCCTCACACTGTAGCGCTGCATTCTTAGTGGCTTCGGATAAAAGTGCCTGTTAAATGGCATAATTCTATTAGATACAGTAATTAAATACAGTAGATAGATGGTTAGATTAGATACAGTAATTAAATACAGTATATAGATGGTTAGATTAGATACAGTAATTAAATACAGTAGATATATGGTTAGTTTAGATACAGTAATTAAATACAGTAGATAGATGGTTAGATTAGATACAGCAATTAAATACAGTAGATATATAGTTAGATTAGATACAGTAATTAAATACAGTAGATAGATGTTTAGATTAGATATACAGTAGTAGTTAAATACAGTAGATAGATGGTTAGATTAGATATACAGTAGTAGTTAAATACAGTAGATAGATGGTTAGATAGATTAGTTACAGTAGTTAAATACAGTAGATAGATGGTTAGATTAGATATACAGTAGTTAAATTCAGTAGATATATGGTTAGATTAGATACAGTCATTAAATACAGTAGATAGATGGTTAGATTAGATATACAGTAATTAAATATAGTAGATAGATGGTTAGATACAGTAATTAAATACAGTAGATAGATGGTTAGATTAGATATACAGTAGTAGTTAAATACAGTAGATAGATGGTTAGATTAGATATACAGTAGTAGTTAAATACAGTAGATAGATGGTTAGATTAGATATACAGTAGTAGTCAAATACAGTAGATAGATGGTTAGATTAGATATACAGCAGTAATTAAATACAGTAGATAGATGGTTAGATTAGATATACAGTAATTACATACAGTAGATAGATGGTTAGATTAGATATACAGTAGTAGTTAAATACAGTAGATAGATGGTTAGATTAGATATACAGCAGTAATTAAATACAGTAGATAGATGGTTAGATTAGATATACAGTAATTAAATACAGTAGATAGATGGTTAGATTAGATATACAGTAGTAGTTAAATACAGTAGGTAGATGGTTAGATAGATTAGTTACAGTAGTCAAATACAGTAGATAGATGGTTAGATTAGATATACTGTAGTTAAATACAGTAGATAGATGGTTAGATTAGATATACAGTAGTTAAATACAGTAGATAGATGGTTAGATTAGATATACAGTAGTTAAATACAGTAGATAGATGGTTAGATTAGATATACAGTAATTAAATACAGTAGATAGATGGTTAGATTAGATATACAGTAGTAGTTAAATACAGTAGGTAGATGGTTAGATAGATTAGTTACAGTAGTCAAATACAGTAGATAGATGGTTAGATTAGATATACTGTAGTTAAATACAGTAGATAGATGGTTAGATTAGATATACAGTAGTTAAATACAGTAGATAGATGGTTAGATTAGATATACAGTAGTTAAATACAGTAGATAGATGGTTAGATTAGATATAGTAGTTAAATACAGTAGATAGATGGTTAGATTAGATATACAGTAGTTAAATACAGTAGATAGATGGTTAGATTAGATACAGTAATTAAATACAGTATATAGATGGTTAGATTAGATACAGTAATTAAATACAGTAGATATATGGTTAGTTTAGATACAGTAATTAAATACAGTAGATAGATGGTTAGATTAGATACAGCAATTAAATACAGTAGATATATAGTTAGATTAGATACAGTAATTAAATACAGTAGATAGATGTTTAGATTAGATATACAGTAGTAGTTAAATACAGTAGATAGATGGTTAGATTAGATATACAGTAGTAGTTAAATACAGTAGATAGATGGTTAGATAGATTAGTTACAGTAGTTAAATACAGTAGATAGATGGTTAGATTAGATATACAGTAGTTAAATTCAGTAGATATATGGTTAGATTAGATACAGTCATTAAATACAGTAGATAGATGGTTAGATTAGATATACAGTAATTAAATATAGTAGATAGATGGTTAGATACAGTAATTAAATACAGTAGATAGATGGTTAGATTAGATATACAGTAGTAGTTAAATACAGTAGATAGATGGTTAGATTAGATATACAGTAGTAGTTAAATACAGTAGATAGATGGTTAGATTAGATATACAGTAGTAGTCAAATACAGTAGATAGATGGTTAGATTAGATATACAGCAGTAATTAAATACAGTAGATAGATGGTTAGATTAGATATACAGTAATTACATACAGTAGATAGATGGTTAGATTAGATATACAGTAGTAGTTAAATACAGTAGATAGATGGTTAGATTAGATATACAGCAGTAATTAAATACAGTAGATAGATGGTTAGATTAGATATACAGTAATTAAATACAGTAGATAGATGGTTAGATTAGATATACAGTAGTAGTTAAATACAGTAGGTAGATGGTTAGATAGATTAGTTACAGTAGTCAAATACAGTAGATAGATGGTTAGATTAGATATACTGTAGTTAAATACAGTAGATAGATGGTTAGATTAGATATACAGTAGTTAAATACAGTAGATAGATGGTTAGATTAGATATACAGTAGTTAAATACAGTAGATAGATGGTTAGATTAGATATACAGTAATTAAATACAGTAGATAGATGGTTAGATTAGATATACAGTAGTAGTTAAATACAGTAGGTAGATGGTTAGATAGATTAGTTACAGTAGTCAAATACAGTAGATAGATGGTTAGATTAGATATACTGTAGTTAAATACAGTAGATAGATGGTTAGATTAGATATACAGTAGTTAAATACAGTAGATAGATGGTTAGATTAGATATACAGTAGTTAAATACAGTAGATAGATGGTTAGATTAGATATAGTAGTTAAATACAGTAGATAGATGGTTAGATTAGATATACAGTAGTTAAATACAGTAGATAGATGGTTAGATTAGATACAGTAATTAAATACAGTAGATAGATGGTTAGATTAGACATACAGTAGTAGTTAAATACAGTAGATGCTTAGTTAGATAGATTAGTTACTGTAGTTAAATACAGTAGATAGATGTTAGATAAGATATGGTTGTTATATACAGTAGATAGATGGTTATATTAAATACAGTTGTTAAATACAGTAGATAGATGGTTAGATTAGATATACAGTAATTAAATACAGTAGATAGATGTTTAGTTAGATAGATTAGTTTCTGTAGTTAAATACAGTAGATAGATGTTAGATTAGATATAGTAGTTAAATAGAGTAGATAGATGGTTAGATAGATTAGTTACAGTTGTTAAATACAATAGATAGATGGTTAGATAGATTAGTTACAGTTGTTAAATACAGTAGATAGATGGTTAGATACAGTAGATAAATACAGTAGATAGAGGGTCAGATAGATTAGTTACAGTTGTTAAATACAATAGATAGATGGTTAGATAGATTAGTTACAGTTGTTAAATACAGTGGATAGATGGTTAGATACAGTAGATAAATACAGTAGATAGAGGGTCAGATAGATTAGTTACAGTTGTTAAATACAATAGATAGATGGTTAGATAGATTAGTTACAGTTGTTAAATACAGTAGATAGATGGTTAGATACAGTAGATAAATACAGTAGATAGAGGGTCAGATAGATTAGTTACAGTTGTTAAATACAATAGATAGATGGTTAGATAGATTAGTTACAGTTGTTAAATACAGTAGATAGATGGTTAGATACAGTAGATAAATACAGTAGATAGAGGGTCAGATAGATTAGTTACAGTTGTTAAATACAATAGATAGATGGTTAGATAGATTCGTTACAGTAGGTAAATACAGTAGATGGATGGTTAGATTAGATACAGTAGTTAAATACAGTAAATGCTTAGAGAAGATACGGTAGTTAAATAAAGTAGATCGATGGACAGATAGATTAGTTACAGTAGGTATATACAGTAGGTAGATGGTTAGATAGATTAGATATAGTAGTTAGGGTCAGTTTGTTATATCTGGAGTACTTCTCCTGTCCTATCCGGTGTCCTGTGTGAATTTAAGTATGCTCTCTCTAATTCTCTCTTTCTCTCTTTCTTTCTTTCTCTCTCTCGGAGGACCTGAGCCCTAGGATCATGCCCCAGGACTACCTCACATGATGACTCCTTGCTGTCCCCAGTCCACCTGGCCGTGCTGCTGCTCCAGTTTCAACTGTTCTGCCTGTGATTATTATTATTTGACCATGCTGGTCATTTATGAACATTTGAACATCTTGGCCATGTTTTGTTATAATCTCCACCCGGCACAGCCAGAAGAGGACTGGCCACCCCACATAGCCTGGTTCCTCTCTAGGTTTCTTCCTAGGTTTTGGCCTTTCTAGGGAGTTTTTCCTAGCCACCGTGCTTCTACACCTGCATTGCTTGCTGTTTGGGGTTTTAGGCTGGGTTTCTGTACAGCACTTTGAGATATCAGCTGATGTACGATTAGTTACCGTAGTTAAATACAATATATAGATGGTTAGATAGATTCGTTACAGTAGAAAGCTGGATAGATTAGACACAGTAGTTAAAAACAGTAAATCGTTAGAGAAGATACGGTAGTTAAATAATGTCAATCGATGGTCAGATAGATTAGTTACAGTAGTTAAATATAGTAGGTAGATTGTTAGATTAGATACAGATACAGTAGTTGAATACAGTAGATAGGTGGATAGATTAGATACAGTTGTTAAATATAGTAGATAGGTGGATAGATTAGATACAGTAGTTAAATATAGTAGATAGATGGTTAGATAAGATACAGTAGTTAAATACAGTAGATAGATGGTTAGATATATTAGTTACAGGAGTTCAATACAGTAGATAGATGTTAGATTAGATACAGTAGTTAAATACAGTAGATAGATGGTTAGATTAGATACAGTAGTTAAATACAGTAAATAGATTTTAGATAAGATACGGTAGTTAAATACAGTAAATAGGTATTGAAATAGATTAGTTACAGGAGTTCAATGCTGTAGATAAATGGTTAGATAGATTTGTTACAGTAGGAAGCTGGATAGATTAGATACAGTAGTTAAAAACAGTAAATCGTTAGAGAAGATACGGTAGTTAAATACAGTAAATAGGTATTGAAATAGATAGATTTGAAAAATCTCAAATAGATTTGTTACAGTAGGAAGATGGATAGATTAGATACAGTAGTTAATTACAGTAGTTAGCTGGTTATATTAGATAAAGCAGTTAAATACAGTAGACAGATGGTTAGATAGATAAATTACAGTAGATAAAAAGAAGAGATAGATGGCTAGATTAGTTACAGTAGTTAAATACAGTAGATAGATCGTTAGATAGATTAGTTACAGTAGTTAAATACAGTATGTAGATGGCAAGATAGATTTGAAACAGTAGTTAAATACAGTAGATGGTTAGATTAGACAGAGTAGTTAAAAACAGTAGATAGATGGTTAGATAAATTAGTTACAGTCGTTACATAAAGTAGATAGATGGTTAGATGGATTATATACAGTTGTTAAATACAATAGATTGATATTTAGACAGATTAGTTTACAGCAGTTAAATACAGTAGATAGATGGTTAGATGGATTATATACAGTTGTTAAATACAATAGATTGATATTTAGACAGATTAGTTTACAGCAGTTAAATACAGTAGATAGATGGTTAGATGGATTAGTTACAGTAGTTAAATACAATAGACAGATGGTTAGATTATATAGAACAGTTAAAAGCAGTTGATAGATTGTTAGTTAGATTAGATACAGTAGTTAAATATAGTAGATAGATGATTAGATTATATAGAACAGTTAAATACAGTAGATAGATAGTTAGATTAGATACAGTAGTTAAATAGAGTAGATAGATGGTCAGACAGATTAGTTACAGTTGTTAATTACAGTAGATAGACAGTTCAATTATTTACAGTAGTTAAATACAGTACATAGATGGTTAGATGGATTAGTTTACTGTAGTTAAACAGTAGATATATGTTTAGACAGATTAGTTTACTGTAGTTAAACAGTAGATAGATGTTTAGACAGATTAGTTTACTGTAGTTAAACATTAGATAGATGCTTAGATTAGTTACAGTAGTTAAATACAGTAGATAGATGGTCAGATAGATTAGTTACAGTAGTTAAATACAGTAGATTGATGGTTAGATTAGATACAGTAGTTAAATACAGTAGATAGACGGTTAGATTGATTAGTTACAGTAGTTAAATACAGTAGATAGATGTTAGATTAGTTACAGTAGTTGAATACAGTAGATAGATGGTCAGATAGATTAGTTACAGTAGTTGAATACAGTAGATAGATGGTCAGATAGATTAGTTACAGTAGTTAAATACAGTAGATTGATGGTTAGATTAGATACAGTAGTTAAATACAGTAGATAGATGGTTAGATTGATTAGATACAGTAGTTAAAAGCAGTATATAGATGGTAACTCCAGTCCTTGAGTGTCTGATTGGAGTCACACTTCTTCTCCATCTCTAGCAAACACAGCTGAAGATCATGATTAGGTGATTATTGGAGTCAGGTGTGTTAGCTGGGGCAAAAGTGTGACTCCAATCAGCCCCCCCCCCCCCCCCCCCCCCTCCCCCCTAAGGACTGTAATTTCCAACCCCTGGTCTGTGAGATAGATATTAGACAAGTCTAAACAACAGCTGACATGTCTAGATCAGAATGATAGAGATTGTTTTATATTTCTCCAGTTCAGGCTGGATCTCATGCATTTAGTTTATTTTAGTCCCTTGGTTTTATTTAACCATCCGCTGGTGTTGTCATCGTGGGCCTTCAGCTACTGTACACACAGAGACTCATTGTTCTAACCTGACGTAGTCTCTCTCTCTGAAGATGGTGAAAATTAAATGAAACACAAATGTACCAAGATATCAAATAAATACATTTTTAAATGTGACAGGTCTATTAATAATGACTTGCTAAACATTTATGGATCATTTTATGCAAACATTTTAGTAATTTAGCAGATGCTTGTATCCAAAGCATCTTACAGTAGTGAGTACATATATTTCCATACTGGTCCCACGTGGGAATTGAACCCGCAAACCTGGCGTTGCAAGCACCATGCTCTACCAACTGAGGCACAAGGGGCCATCACACACACGCGCTTGCAGGTGCATGCACACGCACGCACACACACTCGCACACACTGTATTTTTGGGTCATTGTCAAGTATCTGTATTGTTCTCCCTGGCATCGTATCATTGGTCAAGAGACTCAAGCCAATCAGATTGAATGTGTGTAAAGAGTCAGAGGACAGAATTGACGGTAAGACTTTGCATATACAGTAGATGTTCATGAGCAGTTATTAACACTTACGCATAGCTCAGAAGCACTTATTAATGTGCTTATAATGCTTGATGAACAGGATATTCACAGGAGGCGTTACCGAATCAGGATAATACTCGCTAATGTAAGTTACGTGTGATTTTTCATGGATGAGAATGAGAATGTTATCTGACTTAACTTTTCCATTCATTTATTTATGACTGTATAATATAGTACTCGTACTCTCTGGCTGCAAGCAGGCAATAGGCATTCCACTAACTGAGTGGGTGACAACAAAAAAAAACACTCAAATATTCATGAAATATTCCTTCAAAGTTTTTATATTCCAACTTTAGACGACACGTCTGTGGGATAATCTTAATAAGGATTGGATAATATTTCAGCGAGGAGATATTTCAGTGAGGAGATATCTGAATGAGCCTTATAAGCCTTAATCTAGGAAAGTGATACCCCTGAATAGTGTCGGGAAGGGTGTTTCTACGCTCTCATCTCTACTGCGTTATAGCATACAACCGTTACAGCGTTGACCTCAAAATCAGATCTATCTAAATAACGTGGTTCTCAGGAAGTGTTTAAAGCAGTTCGATGCTCCCATCTCAACATTTATTTGAGTAATGTAGCAGAAGCTAAAGGTGAGACATACTGTAACTAATTTATCTAACCATATATGTACTGTATTTAACTACTGTATCTTAATCTGTATCTTACTGTATCTTAATCTTAAAGTCAAACTTTCCCTAAATAAAGCAGCTGTCAGAAAAGTCAGTGCTAGTTCTCCGTGCGCCGAAGACGTGGATGTCGATTAAGGAACCCCCTCAGCCCCCTGCACCTCTCTGATTCAGAGGGGCTGGGTTAAATGTGGAAGACACACCTCCCTGATTCAGAGGGGTTGGGTTAAATGGGGAAGACACACCTCTCTGATTCAGAGGGGTTGGGTTAAATGTGGAAGACACATTTCAGTTGAAGGCATTCAGTTGGACAACTGACTAGGTATCCCCCTTTCCCTTAGTAAGAAAAGACAAGTGTTAGTGCTAGGAAGGTAAGAAAAACAGAAGAGTGTACTTCAAGCTTCAGGACAGGTGAATATCTGACTGCGCTTTATAACCTAAACCTTCTTAAGCTTTTATCTCAAGCTCGTTCAAAGATCTGGCTCATTCACATAATACTCACAAAATTGTTGAAGGCAGTTTTGCGCTCGTATCGCATCTCTACCTCAAGCCTTTATGTGAATATCTTTCTGTAGCCTGACAGAAGACACTGGAAATGTGTCACAAAATACATAAAATGTCAGAATATGTCAGAATGTTGACATTTAACCTCAGACTGCAGTGTTTTAAATTCGTTCCAGCTTACACCCCCCCCCCCCCAGACATCTGATCTATTAATTTATTTATAGATCAGATTTATTTAAGAGATTATTTGATGAGTTTCTTTGATCAGTTCATTTCTAAAAAGCTCTATCCACCACACTTTTTTCATCTGAAATTCATGTTTGCGTAAAATATTGCTGTTTCACAGATGTATTTATTCAGCGATTTCAGATGTTTATACATCTTAAAACCTTTTTTTGGGGGCAAAACACGCAATGTGTCCTTTGTTTAGCTGTAATGGAACATTGTTGTCCTGTATATTTGACTGAGATATGTGGTTGTCTCAACTAGCTATCTTAAGATGAACGCACTTACTGTACGTCCCTCTGGATAAAACCATCTGCTACATGACTAAAATGTCAAATGTAAATGTTTTCCATCAAGATCTCATACACCTTATACTAGTACTTGGGTATAACTAGACTAGTATAACTAGACGGTACACTGTCCTTCTCTCAGCACATATCCAAGCTGCAGGCTAAAGTTAAATCTAGATTTGGTTTCCTCTATCGTAATCGCTCCTCTTTCACCGGGGCTGCCAAACTAACCCTGATTCAGATGGCCATCCTACCCATGCTAGATTACGGAGACATCATTTATAGATCGGCAGGTGAGGGTGCTCTCGAGCGGCTAGATGTTCTTTACCATTCGGCCATCAGATTTGCCACCCAGGCTCCTTATAGGATACAACACTGCACTCTATACTCCTCTGTAAACTTGTCATCTCTGTATACCTGTCGCAAGACCCACTTATTTATAAAACCCTCTTAGGCCTCACTCTTCCCTATCTGAGATATCTACTGCAGCCCTCATCCTCCACATACAACACCTGTTCTGGCAGTCCCATTCTGTTAACGGTCCCCACAGCACACACATCCCTACAGGGTTGTTGTCATGTTGTGTTGTTGTCTTAGGTCTCTCCTTTTGGAGTGTTCTACGGTCTCTTTTGTTGTGATGTGTGTTTCTTCCTACATTTACATGTTTGATCCCAGCCCCCGTCCCCACAAGAGACCAATTATATACAGTGCCTTGCGAAAGTATTCGGCCCCCTTGAACTTTGCGACCTTTTGCCACATTTCAGGCTTCAAACATAAAGATATAAAACTGTATTTTTTTGTGAAGAATCAACAACAAGTGGGACACAATCATGAAGTGGAACGACATTTATTGGATATTTCAAACTTTTTTAACAAATCAAAAACTGAAAAATTGGGCGTGCAAAATTATTCAGCCCCCTTAAGTTAATACTTTGTAGCGCCACCTTTTGCTGCGATTACAGCTGTAAGTCGCTTGGCGTATGTCTCTATCAGTTTTGCACATCGAGAGACTGAAATTTTTTCCCATTCCTCCTTGCAAAACAGCTCGAGCTCAGTGAGGTTGGATGGAGAGCATTTGTGAACAGCAGTTTTCAGTTCTTTCCACAGATTCTCGATTGGATTCAGGTCTGGACTTTGACTTGGCCATTCTAACACCTGGATATGTTTATTTTTGAACCATTCCATTGTAGATTTTGCTTTATGTTTTGGATCATTGTCTTGTTGGAAGACAAATCTCCGTCCCAGTCTCAGGTCTTTTGCAGACTCCATCAGGTTTTCTTCCAGAATGGTCCTGTATTTGGCTCCATCCATCTTCCCAT
>NC_143023.1:95491366-95506366 GCF_057628025.1 Oncorhynchus mykiss
GCTTTGTGGAAGTCACCTGTGGCGCTGATGTTTAGGCCAAGGTATGTATAGTTTTTTGTGGGATCTAGGGCAACGGTGTCTAGATGGAATTTGTATTTATGGTCCTGGCGACTGGACCTTTTTTTGAAAACCATTATTTTGGTGTTACTGAGATTTACTTTCATGGCCCAGGTCTGGCAGAATCTGTGTCGAATATCTAGGTGCTGCTGTAGGCCCTCCTTGGTTGGGGACAGAAGCACCAGATCATCAGCAAACAGTAGACATTTGACTTCAGATTGTAGTAGGGTGAGGCCGGGTGCTGCAGACTGTGCTAGTGCCTTCGCCAATTCATATATATGTTGAAGAGGGTGGGGCTTAAGCTGCATCCCTGTTTCACCCCACGGCCCTGTGGGAAGAAATGTGTGTCTTTTTTGCCTATTTTAACAGCACACTTGTTGTTTGTGTACATAGATTTTATAACGTTGAGTCACAGTCTCTGGGGGGTGACCTCTACACAGCCCTCTCTCTTTTTGTGTTGTAGGGTTGGAGTCACAGTCGCTGGGGGGTGACCTCTACACAGCCCCCTCTCTCTTTGTGTTGTAGGGTTGGAGTCACAGTCGCTGGGGGGTGGCCTCTACACAGCCCTCTCTCTCTCTTTGTGTTGTAGGGTTGGAGTCACAGTCGCTGGGGGGTGACCTCTACACAGCCCTCTCTCTTTTTGTGTTGTAGGGTTGGAGTCACAGTCGCTAGGGGGTGGCCTCTACACAGCCATCTGGCCTCAGAGAACAGAAGACACATGGTGGGAAAGCAAATGTCACTGCCCAGTCCGTCAGGGCCGAGCCAAGACCAGACCAAATGATGTCACCTAACAGGAAGCCCACACCACTCCGCCGAATCCCAACACCACAGATCACAACCAATCACCATTGTTCCTGAGACGTCCTGGCAAGTTGTCATTGGTTCCAAGCCAGACAAATGGCGTCACAGAAGCCAACACCACCACACAACACAACACAACCCCCCCTTTCTTAATTTAAAGAGATCTGAGATCTGAATATTCTTTGGTAATTGTATTGGATGTTTGACAGGGCGGTTAGAAGCGGAGAACAGACAATGGAGGAAGCACAGGTAGGGAGGGCACAGACCGTCTCCGGGGGCAACTGTGGGCATGACATAGAATCTCAATAGATCACCAATAATTGGCCACTGATTCTTTGAGTCCAGTTCAGTTCTCCTTAAAGGGGACTGGAAGGATTATCTGAGGGAGGATAAGGAGACGGTTCCAAGAAACTCCCTGTCACAGATGGCCTGGAAGACTTGGGGATGTTTGTGTGAGTGAGTGAGTGAGTGAGTGAGTGAGTGAGTGAGTGAGTGAGTGTGTGTGTGTGTGCGTGCGTGCGTGTGTGTGTGTGTGTGCGTGCGTGTGTGCGTGTGCGCGTGTGTGTGTGTTATGCAGTCCTTGCCAGACTTCGGGATGTTTGTGTGAGTGAGTGAGTGAGTGAGTGTGTGTGTGCGTGCGTGCGTGCGTGCGTGCGTGTGTGTGTGTGTGTGTGTGTGCGCGTGTGCGCGTGTGTGTGTGTTATGCAGTCCTTGCCAGACTTCGGGATGTTTGTGAACTATTCTCTCAGAGAGAGAATCCAAAGGGCATTGAAAATGTGCCTTCATATAAATAGCTGGGACAGATTCATTTGAAGCTAAATGTATTTTAGTTGGTGACATTTAAGTGTCAATCAACCGAGGGATGAAACCAAATGGAGCGATGTTGTGTGAGGAGCTGCTGAGTGTGATCACACAACGAAGCCCAGTGGATGTTTCATTTTGTTGTGATCACGTTTTACAGAGAGAGAAAAAGAGGAAGTAGTTCATCCACATTTAGGACTTCATCACCTTCGATTTAGCAACAATAAATATGCAAGATATTTTTGGGGAGTGTACAGAAAGAATCACCCCCCCCCCCTCACCCCACCCCTCAGCCCCACCACTCTCTCCCCTCCCCACCCTCCCCTCACCCCCCCTCACCCCACCCCTCTCTCCCCTCCCCACCCTCCCCTCCTCCCCTCACCCCTCCCCTCACCCCACCCTTCACCCCCACCCCTCACCCCACCCCTCAGCCCCACCCCTCTCTCCCCTCCCCACCCTCACCTCCTCCCCTCACCTCCACCCCTCTCTCCCCTCCCCACCCTCCCCTCCTCCCCTCCCCTCAGCCCCTCCCCTCCCCACCCTCCCCTCCTCCCTCACCCCTCCCCTCCCCTCACCTCCACCCCTCAGCCCCACCCCTCTCTCCCCACCCTCACCTACTCCCCTCACCCCCACCCCTCAGCCCCACCCCACCCTCCCCTCCTCCCTCCCCACCCTCCCCTCCTCCCCTCCCCTCAGCCCCTCCCCTCCTCCCTCACCCCTCCCCTCACCTCCACCCCTCAGCCCCACCCCTCTCTCCCCACCCTCACCTACTCCCCTCACCCCCACCCCTCAGCCCCACCCCACCCTCCCCTCCTCCCCTCACCCCTCCCCACCCTCCCCTCCTCCCTCACCCCCCCCCCCTCACCCCCACCCCTCAGCCCCACCCCCCCCTCCCCTCCCCTCAGCCCCTCCCCACCCTCCCCCCCTCCCCTCAGCCCCTCCCCTCCCCACCCTCCCCTCCCCTCCCCTCAATCACCTGAAAAAAAAAGAAGAAAACAGTATATACAGTATTACACCCCAAACACTTGGCCAATGAAATCATTTCCATGTCTTGATTTATCGTCAGTCTGGTCCCGTCGTGTAACTCTCTCTTTGTATCTGTCGTTACTTGGGTCTCTGAGAAGAGAGGTTGGGCTAGAAACCTGACATCACTGAGCTTTAAAAGTGAGAAGGAGAATAAAAAAAAGTACATTTCAATTTGTGGTGGTGGCACAGATGGTGTTTTAAAAGCCTTGTGTTTAGATAACATCTGTTCAGTGTGTGTGTGTGTGTGTGTGTGTGTGTGTGTGTGTCCTTGCTGTGGAGCGTGATACAGAGATGAAGGGGAGGGGTAAGCAACAACACAACATCCTTACTAAAGCATTGCCGTTACCGTTTTCAATGGGTGGGAAGGTTTTTTAATTAACGGTTAAAACTAACAGGACATCTGTCTTTTGTTGGTGCTTAGAAGAGTAAAAGACCAGGCCAGGATGAACAGGTTAGAGGAAGCAGATAGAGTGGGGCGAGAGGGGTGTTTTTGTTGTTTTATCCATGGTGTTAGACACACACACACACACACAGAGAGACATTACATATTGTCTATGGACAAGGTATGACAGCAATCGATGCTTTGGTTTAGTTTTCTTGGCACTATTTCCACATGCTGATGTTTTAGCACTTGTTGGTCAAATCCCATTCAAGTCATGGGACCGATATTAGCATTTTTCACACATGATGTTCAAAACATCTATAAGTGACATTGTTGAATCCTCACAATCAATTTGATTTGGAGATGATGCGTGAAAAACACTAATATCAGTCCCGTGATTTGAATGCTAAAACATTAACAAGTGGCAGGGAAACTAAACCAAAGCATGGATTGCTTTCATACCTTGTCCATAAACCAATGTGATATTTTTATAAATTTGGGTGAACTATCCCTTTAAGGCACACACACACACACACACACACACACACAAACACACACACAAAGACATATACAAACACACACCCACACACACAGACACAGACACAGACACAGACACAGACACAGACACAGACACAGACACAGACACACACACACACACACACAGACACAGACATACACATCCCCTTACCAAGTACAATAAGGAAGCGGTTGTTCTGTTTTATATTATTAATCTACATTAATCTACAGGGGGTCAATAGCTCATTAGAGTTGGGCAGAGACGTGGAGGATGTGGTGGGTGGGATGTGTTTTCCACGTGTGTGTGTTACCTGGAGGAGGAATCAGCATGCGTTAGTGACCAGACCGAAGGTCAACAGCACACAGCTTCGGTAGTGGTGTGTCATGAAGCATGTTGGTAATGGTGGTGCGAGGCCTCCAGGGATGACACCAGCAGGATACTGCATGCATCAGCTGCTGTCCTTAATCTGTGTACTGCAAGTGTTGCCCTCGCGTACCACCAAGGGGTCAGCGACTCAACTTCTGTCTTTTGTGTGGGAGTACCAGGGTTTGTGTGGGAGTACCAGGGTTAGTGTGGGAGTACCAGGGTTGGTGTGGGAGTACCAGGGTAGGAGTGGGAGTACCAGGGTTGGTGTGGGAGTACCAGGGTTGGTGTGGGAGTACCAGGGTTGGTGTGGGAGTACCAGGGTTTGTGTGGGAGTACCAGGGTTTGTATGGGAGTACCAGGGTTTGTATGGGAGTACCAGGGTTAGTGTGGGAGTACCAGGGTTTGTATGGGAGTACCAGGGTTGGTGTGGGAGTACCAGGGTTAGTGTGGGAGTACCAGGGTTTGTGTGGGAGTAGCAGGGTTGGTGTGGGAGTACCAGGGTTGGTGTGGGAGTACCAGGGTTAGTGTGGGAGTACCAGGGTTTGTGTGGGAGTACCAGGGTTGGTGTGGGAGTACCAGGGTTGGTGTGGGAGTACCAGGGTCGGGGCCGTTTGTGTGGAAGTACCAGGGTTGGTGTGGGAGTACCAGGGTCGGGGCCGTTTGTGTGGGAGTACCAGGGTTTGTGTGGGAGTACCAGGGTTGGTGTGGGAGTACCAGGGTCGGGGCCGTTTGTGTGGAAGTACCAGGGTTGGTGTGGGAGTACCAGGGTCGGGGCCGTTTGTGTGGGAGTACCAGGGTTTGTGTGGGAGTACCAGGGTTTGTGTGGGAGTACCAGGGTTGGTGTGGGAGTACCAGGGTCGGGGCCGTTTGTGTGGGAGTACCAGGGTTTGTGTGGGAGTACCAGGGTTTGTGTGGGAGTACCAGGGTTGGTGTGGGAGTACCAGGGTCGGGGCCGTTTGTGTGGGAGTACCAGGGTTTGTGTGGGAGTACCAGGGTTTGTGTGGGAGTACCAGGGTTGGTGTGGGAGTACCAGGGTTGGTGTGGGAGTACCAGGGTTGGTGTGGGAGTACCAGGGTTAGTGTGGGAGTACCAGGGTTGGTGTGGGAGTACCAGGGTTGGTGTGGGAGTAGCAGGGTTGGTGTGGGAGTACCAGGGTTGGTGTGGGAGTACCAGGGTTGGTGTGGGAGTAGCAGGGTTGGTGTGGGAGTATCAGGGTTGGTGTGGGAGTACCAGGGTTGGTGTGGGAGTACCAGGGTTGGTGTGGGAGTACCAGGGTCGGGGCCGTTTGTGTGGAAGTACCAGGGTTGGTGTGGGAGTACCAGGGTCGGGGCCGTTTGTGTGGGAGTACCAGGGTTTGTGTGGGAGTACCAGGGTTTGTGTGGGAGTACCAGGGTTGGTGTGGGAGTACCAGGGTCGGGGCCGTTTGTGTGGGAGTACCAGGGTTTGTGTGGGAGTACCAGGGTTTGTGTGGGAGTACCAGGGTTGGTGTGGGAGTACCAGGGTCGGGGCCGTTTGTGTGGGAGTACCAGGGTTGGTGTGGGAGTACCAGGGTTGGTGTGGGAGTACCAGGATTGGTGTGGGAGTACCAGGGTTGGTGTGGGAGTACCAGGGTTAGTGTGGGAGTACCAGGGTTTGTGTGGGAGTACCAGGGTTGGTGTGGGAGTACCAGGGTTGGTGTGGGAGTACCAGGGTTGGTGTGGGAGTACCAGGGTTGGTGTGGGAGTACCAGGGTTAGTGTGGGAGTACCAGGGTTAGTGTGGGAGTACCAGGGTTGGTGTGGGAGTACCAGGGTTGGTGTGGGAGTACCAGGGTTGGTGTGGGAGTACCAGGGTTGGTGTGGGAGTACCAGGGTTTGTGTGGGAGTACCAGGGTTGGGGCCGTTTGATTTGAATTCCTTAAGGGGATTAAGGGGAAACTGAAATTCCCTCATGGGAAAAGGAAGGAGGAAGATGTGAATTGTTTGTTTCTGAATGGACTGAATTGAAACGTAACTCCGTTGTTGACTACTGTCAACTATGTGATCCCTTTGAATTTGACATCACGCAGTGATTACGTTGTGTACATTAGTTACGTTGTGTTTGTCTCTGCATGGTTCACGTCCCATGTTACATGACATCACGCAGTGATTACGTTGTGTACATTAGTTACGTTGTGTTTGTCTCTGCATGGTTCACGTCCCATAATACATGACATCACGCAGTGATTACGTTGTGTACATTAGTTACGTTGTGTTTGTCTCTGCATGGTTCACGTCCCATGTTACATGACATCACGCAGTGATTACGTTGTGTACATTAGTTCTGTTTGTCTCTGCATGGTTCACGTCCCATGTTACATGACATCATGAGAGGGGAATGTTCTATTAACAGCCTGGACCACACACGTTAGGTAAAATGATTATTAATTATTATTATTAGCAATATTATTATTTGCATGATGTATTATGTCTGGCCATACCTAATAAAGTGTGAGAAATCAACTTCATTAGATGACTTCAAAATGTCACTAACATCCTTCTGCGCCATACAGACCTGGGTTCAAATAGGATTTGATATCATTTCAAATATTTTTTTATCTGTGCTTGATTGAGCTTGCCTGGGCTTGATCCTCTGTAGGATCGGTGTCCCTAAACCGGTGGTCTGGTCCAGAATAGAGCAGCACGTTTTGCTCTTAATTGTAGTCAGAGGGCTAATATTAATACTATGCATGCCAATCTCTCTTGGCTGAGAGTTGAGGAGAGACTGACTTCATCACTTCTTATTTTTATAAGAAACATTCATGTGTTGAAAATCCCATATTGTTTGCAGTCAATTTACACACCAGCTCTGACACACACACGTATCCCACCAGACATGCCACCAGGGGTCTTTTCACAGTCCCCAAATCCAGAACAAATTCAAGAAAGTGTACAGTATTATATAGAGCCCTTATTGCATGGAACTTCCTTCCATCTCATATTGCTCAAATAAACAGCAAACCTGGTTTCAAAAAACAGATAAAGCAACACCTCACGGCACAACGCCTCTCCCCTATTTGACCTAGATAGTTTGTCTGTATGCATTGATATGTAGGCCACGTGTGCCTTTAAAAAACATTGATGTAGTCTCACACCCTGATCAGTTTCACCTGTCCTCGTTATTGTCTCCACCCCCTCCAGGTGTCGCTTGTTTTCCCCAGTGTATTTATCCCTGTGTTTCCTGTCTCTCTGGGCCAGTGTACTTATCTCTGTGTTTCCTGTCTCTCTGTACCAGTATATTTATCCCTGTGTTTCCTGTCTCTCTGGGCCAGTGTATTTATCCCTGTGTTTCCTGTCTCTCTGGGCCAGTGTATTTATCCCTGTGTTTCCTGTCTCTCTGGGCCAGTGTACTTATCCCTGTGTTTCCTGTCTCTCTGTACCAGTGTATTTATCCCTGTGTTTCCTGTCTCTCTGGGCCAGTGTATTTATCCCTGTGTTTCCTGTCTCTCTGTGCCAGTGTATTTATCCCTGTGTTTCCTGTCTCTCTGGGCCAGTGTATTTATCCCTGTGTTTCCTGTCTCTCTGGGCCAGTGTATTTATCCCTGTTTTTCCTGTCTCTCTGTGCCAGTGTACTTATCCCTGTGTTTCCTGTCTCTCTGTACCAGTGTATTTATCCCTGTGTTTCCTGTCTCTCTGTGCCAGTTCGTTGTGTATGTTTCCAAGTCAACCAGCGGTTTTCCCGTTATCCTGCTTTTTAGATTTTCCTTTTTCTAGTCCTCCCGGTTTTGACCTTTTCCTGTTTCTGGACTCTTTACCCGCCTGCCTGACCATTCTGCCTGCCTTGACCACGAGTCTGTCTGCCACTCTGTACCTCCTGGACTCTGATCTGGTTTTGACCTTTTTGCCTGTCCACGACCATTCTCTTGCCTACCCCTTTGGATAAATAAACATAACAAGACTCCAACCATCTGCCTCCTGAGTCTGCATTTGGGTATCACCTAGTGCCTTGATATGTAGTTCTGCCCTTGCTGCTGTTCTTGTCTATTGATGTTCTGCATTATGTCATGTTTCATGTTTTGTGTGGACTCCAGGACGAGTCGCTGCTGCTTTTGCAACAGCTAATGGGGATCCTAATAAAATACCAACAATACCATTTATATGGGCAGAAAACTTAAATTCTTAATCTAACTGCAGTGTCCAATTTACAGTAGCTATTATATTGAAATAAATACCATGCTATTGTTTGAGGAGACAACAACAAAACACTTCGATCACGGCAACTGGATTAATACATTCACCTCTGAAGGTAAATAATGTACTTTACATTCAGTCATCTTGCTCTGATTTGTCATCCTGAGGGTCCCAGAGATAAAAATGTAGCATCGTTTTGTTTGATCAAATTAATTTTCATATTCAAAATGTAGCAACTGGGTTCTACAGTTTAAACCCCTGCTGTCTCTGGTATTTTGAACCCAGGTCTGCTTGCCATCCTCTTGACCTGAATGAAACGGACCCTGCTGGCCTGTGGCCTCCACCTCTCTCTGGACAGGCAGTGTACGGACACGTCTCCAGTGGAGGGAACTCACCTGTTTAATCATCTCATCTCCATCACTGAGCTGGAGTCTGTATAAACATATGAGGGGAAAACAGGACACACACACACACACACACACACACACCAATAAACTGTGGCTGTAGAACTGGGGTCTAGTAATTACGCTGAGCAGACTGCAGACTGTCATACAATCACTGAAGATTTGTCGGTGAGTGTGTTTGTGTGTGTGTGTGTGTGTGTGTGAATGGATACATGCTTTAGTGTGCAGAGAGGATCTGAGAAGAAAAGCTAAGTGAGTTATCCGAAGGGTATGAAGGGCCACAAACCCACAAAACCACCCACAAACCCACCCACCCACAAACCCACACACCCACAAACTCACTCACTCACAAAATCACTCACCCGCAAACCCACCCACCCGCAAACTCACTCACCCACAAACACACCCACCCACAAACCCACAAACTCACTCACCCACAAACTCACTCACCCGCAAACCCACCCACCCACAAACTCACTCACCCACAAACTCACTCACCCACAAACCCACCCACCCTCAAACCCACCCACCCACAAACTCACTCACCCACAAACCCACCCACCCACCCACAAACTCACTCACCCACAAACCCCCACCCACAAACCCACCCACCCACAAACTCACTCACTCACAAACCTACCCACCCACAAACTCACTCACCCACAAACCCCCACCCACAAACCCACTCACCCACAAACCCACCCACAAACCCACTCACCCACAAACCCACCCACCCACCCACAAACCCACCCACCCACAAACTCACTCACCCACAAACCCACTCACCCACAACCCCACCCACCCACAGTAAGTGCATCATGGGGGACACAGGCGCAGCACTGGGCGTAGAGACATTAAGGACCAGTTAGTTCACAGGGCAGGGTTTATCCCTCAGGGTTGGGGTGAGGCCTCTCGTCTCTCTGTGTTCCCAGTTAACATGTTCAGCAGGCATACGATATCACACAGTTATGGCATTATTATTTATGTCAGAGAGGCAGCCTGATGCTTGAAAATCATATTGTTGAATGTTACAATACTTTGGGGATTTCCCACCTCCTCCATCACTGGTGGCTTTGATTCTACATGACAGATCCCGTTGCCAAAAATAGGTGGTAGGGAATCCTTGGTGATATGAGTTACATAACGAGAAGCAGTTCACCTTCAGGCAGTGCTCTAGCAGGCAGAAGATGTCTGTTTTCAAATATCGTCATGCTACTGGTGCTCCTGTTTTAGTATGGAAGAAGATCTAGCTAATTAATGCACATAACGAGTCAAAATCCATGATTACACTGAGCTAGGTAGGTAATTAAATCAATGACATACTGTCAACGCCACTCATCCGAGCACAGCACTACATGTGGTGTGTGTATGTGTGGTGTATGTGTGTGTGTGTGTGGTGTGTGTATGTGTGGTGTGTGTGTGTGTGGTGTGTGTGTGTGTGTGTGTGTGTGTGTGTGTGTGTGTGGTGTGGTGTGTGTATCTGTGTGTTCACTCACTGTGCATTCAAATGACCTTTAACCCTAGCCATCTACAATTAGCAGGCGCACGAGGGGGAAAATGGTGTCTTCTGTCTGATGAATGCTGCTCGCTTTCCATGGTCCTGAAAAATAAAAACGTTGAAGAGGCTTTTGCCATGGTCTGTGACGACAAATGACCCATCTCAAGGGAGCTGTTCTGTTTGTGATACCCTTTCCCCACTGTCTGACCTCAACCCTAACCTTAACCACACTGCTAACCTTATGCCTAACCCTACCCTTGAATTAAGACCAAAAAGCATTTAGATTTTGTGGCTGTGCTATCTAGTGGAAACCCTTTTCCCTAAAGTCTGCCTTGGCTGGTTGCAGGTGCATTCATCTCCCAGTCTGATAATTCACACTAGGCAGCAACACATGCTTTCAGCTTCACAGGCACGCGCTGCCACAGCTGTCTTGAATACTGCGTGGAGCCAGCACAGCCAGCATAGCCAACACAGCCAGCACAGCCAGCACAGCCAGCATAGCCAGCACAGCCAGCACAGCCAGCACAGCCAGCGCTACGTCAGATTAGCTGCTTCTCTCTCTCTCTCTCTCTCTCTCTCTCTCTCTCTCTATCTCTCTCACAATCTCTCTCTCACCCTCTCTCTCTCTCTCTCTCTCTCTCTCTCTCTCTCTCTCTCACTCCCACTAGAGAATACTGTGCAGAGCCAGCACAGCCCACACTACGTCAGACTAGCTGCTTCTCTCTCTCTCTCTCTCTCTAGAGAAGCGGGAGTCAGTGTTTGTATTATAGAACACATGACAGACATTGGTAATGGTTATATTAGAGAGAGAACGAAGGGAGCAGTGCTGCAGGCTTCAGCGTAGCCTCCTCACTGTACAACAAGTCACGAGTCACGACCATTCACAAGATCATTAGGTTTAGTCTCCTTACCACATATAATAGAGGTTTATGGATTTACTACACGGGATTATATTTAGTTTATTATATTTCTATGTTTCTAGCCATATAAAGGCAATATAGGTATTACCGAAGGATCCCAATTCATCTAAATGATGCATAATGAGATGTGTTTATATTCTCTAGGAGGCTGATGAACAACCTGTTCAGTGAATGAATCTTCATTTAAACATCAACGAAACGTCACAGAACCTTCCGTTTTAATCCCTCAATTCACTCTCGGTTCCTGCTACTACCAATGAATCAATCAATCAATCAAATGTATTTTATAAAGTCCTTTTTTTTACATGTTTGCTGAATCATTATCCCATATTTAATACCTGACGATTATATCTGGTACTGTCCCCAAGGTTTGGAAGGCAGCCCATGTACTCCCCCTTTCACAGAGGCGGTGACCCTTGTGACCTAAATAAATACCGGTCTATTTCTAAACCTTCTTGCCTAGTTAAAATATTAGAATCTTCTGATTAATTCTCAGCTAAGATCTTTCTTATCTTTTAAATGTATTTTAAATGTACATCAATCGGGTTTTAGACCAGGTCATAGCACTATCTCTGCTGCACCCCTAGTTATAAATGATGTGGTTAACTGTGTGGATAAAAGGCAACATTGTGCTGCCCTCTTCATTGACCTGGCAAAGGCTTTTGATACTGTTGATCACTCACTGCTAATTCAGAGGCTTTCCTTTATTGGCTTAGACCAGGCTGAATGTAACTGGCTTAAACATTACTTGACCGATACAACTCAATGTATACCTACTGACGGTGTTGAATCAGGTTTCCTGGATATTACGAAAGGTGTCCCGCAGGGTTTAATTCTGGGTCCTGTACTTTTTACTGTTTACATTAACAATATCTATTTCTCTGTAAAAAAAAAAAACTTTAACCGGCACTTACTTGTATGTCAATTATACTGTTTTGTATTCTATTGCCCCCACAGCTGACCAGGCTCTATCTGAACTACTGTCTGCCTTCATTGTATTACAGAAAAACTTTATTGGCCTGAAATTAGTATTGAATGCAGGTAAAAGTAAGTATATGTTGTTCTCCGGAACACATACAAATAACTGATGATTTTAGCATATGTACTTTGGATGGTGTCCATATTGATCGTGTCCGTGATTTCAAACATCTGGGCATCCCGGAAAGATGAAAAGCTGTCTTTTAAAAAGCATATTGATGAGTAGGTTAAAAAATGTCACTTATTCTTATAGAAATAGGTCCCGCTTCTCAAATAATAGAAATCGCCAGCTGTGCCATCAGAGTCCCTGGGTTCGCGCCCAGGCTCTGTCGTAACCGGCTGTGACCGGGAGGTCTGTGGGGCGACGCACAATTGGCCTAGCGTCGCCCGGGTTAGGGAGGGCTTGGTCGGTAGGGGTGTCCTTGTCTCATCGCGCACCAGCGACTCCTGTGGCGGACTTTCAACCTTCGGCCGGTTACGACAGAGCCTGGGCAGCGCCCTTAACCACTGCGCCACCCGGGAGGCCTTGATTTCTATTATTTGAGAAGCGGGACCTATTTCTATAAGAATAAGTTACATTTTTTAACCTACTCATCAATATGCTTTTTAAAAGACAGCTTTTCATCTTTCCGGGATGCCCAGATGTTTGAAATCACGGACACGATCAATATGGACACCATCCAAAGTACATATGCTAAAATCATCAGTTATTTGTATGTGTTCCGGAGAACAACATATACTTACTTTTACCTGCATTCAATACTAATTTCAGGCCAATAAAGTTTTTCTGTAATACAATGAAGGCAGACAGTAGTTCAGATAGAGCCTGGTCAGCTGTGGGGGCAATAGAATACAACAGAAGGCTGATTGAGGATCTTATTACTGAGGAATGTGATGTTCTGGTGTCACTATGTTTTCATTTGTAAAATCCTTTATTAACACAAAGTCTCACTTTACATTATTACTCAACTTTACCCGTTAGAGTGATCTCACCCGGTCTTAGGGATGGCTGAATCTGGAATGTTGTTAGATGTGATGTTTTGATGCCTCCAAGGCAATTCGGAACGCTGATTCAGGATCTTATTACTGATGAATGTGATGTTCTGGTGTCACTAGGTCAATTCAGAAGGCTGATTCAGGATCTTATTACTGATGAATGTGATGTTCTGGTGTCACTAGGTCAATTCAGAAGGCTGATTCAGGATCTTATTACTGATGAATGTGATGTTCTGGTGTCACTAGGTCAATTCAGAAGGCTGATTCAGGATCTTATTACTGATGAATGTGATGTTCTGGTGTCACTAGGTCAATTCAGAAGGCTGATTCAGGATCTTATTACTGATCGATGTGTTTGTTCTTTATGACCATGTTTCTCTTTCTACTTGCATTTTGTATTTATATTAAATGTGTGTATTTTCTGTTATTTATGTAATTCAGGGTTCATCAGTAAAAGAGACCGTGGTGTCGGTATGACTTCCTGATACAAAAAAAAAAAAAGGTCATAATCAGTTGTCACTAAGTGCTTTACAGATACCCAACCTAAAACCCTAAAGAGCAAGCAATGCGGATCTTTAAGCACAATTACAAGGCTTCTCAGCAAAATACCCGTATAAGATACACGGAAAAAATAGCTGAGTGAGCATTTAACATAATTCACTCATATTCCAACTGTTAAAAAATGATGTAACGAACGCGAACAGCACTTGACACACACTACACTAAACATAACGAGTCATCGCGGGAAATCACGATGAATTTCAGTGATCCAAAGCAAATGGGCTCCCAGTCGGTAGCGGATAACTTTCACAGTTTTGGAGATAACACCTAATTCGTTACTTCCCGTTTTATATTAATGAGTTCATATTTTTTAACGAACCACACCACCGGTTATGAAATGTCTAAACCTGCGTGGAGACCACTCCTTTTTAATAGCTGCATCTTTCCCTTCTCCTCTCTTTTCTCCACACACTCTCGCTCAGTTCCTGAGGGGGTGGTCTTGCAGTCAGTCAGTAGATGTGAGAGGAGCAGATTAGTTGCGCTTTTATTGCGGAGCAGCTGCAACGGAAGAAAATAGGCACCGGAGAGACACCACTAACTGACCGTTTTCTCTTTCTTACCGGGTGATGTAAAGATACACGGTGGATGGAATATCGAACATGGATAGAGGGAGACCGCTGAAACTACTGGCTGATTCTCTAACTTGTTGATGCACCGTTATTTACCAGGGCTTTGCTTGGAGGATTTTCCCTGCTTGTTGGCGTAAAGTGAAGCGCGTGGAACAGAAGTAGTCTATTTGTCCTCTTGTGGAGACAGATTGTGTTTCAATGATTTAACTATGCATTGTGAAGAACAAGTTATGGTAAGATTTTCATTAAATCTATATATTTCTTTCTGTTTTAATTGTTCATATTTAGACTGATGTGTGTGTGTTTAGTTCCCATGTATTTTCTTTGCAACAAAACAATTGACAACTTTAATTGAAAATCAATGCAGAGTGATTGCCATCCTCTACTCCTCAACCCCAACTATATTACAAACCAAAAGTCTAGTTTTAACATTAGACCATCTAAGATAACCCACATTAGCCTATATCCAACATAAACTTAAGCTTTTTGAATATAGTTTTGCCAATGCTATTCTAATACCTTGTATTGTCCCCTCTGTAGATGTCCATTCACTTATCCATGTCCAAGCCATAGCACTGTGATTGACGAAGCAGCAGGTTCGTTCAAAACACACCGGCTCGTTCCAACCGGTCAGCATGGCTGCAGGAGTGGCGGCATGGCTCCCCTTCGCCCGAGCGGCGGCTATAGGATGGATGCCGGTTGCTACCGGTCCTATGCCCATTCCTCCCCGGGAAAATAAGAAATCCCAAGACCAGGGACTTATCATCCTCAACGTCAGCGGTCAGAAGTTCCAGACGTGGAGTAACACTTTGGAACGCTATCCGGACACTTTACTGGGTAGCACTGAAAAGGATTTCTTTTTCCACGAGGAAACAAAAGAGTACTTTTTTGACCGTGACCCTGATATTTTTAGACACATTCTGAATTTCTATCGCACGGGAAAACTGCACTACCCACGCCAAGAGTGTATTGCAGCT
>NC_143023.1:95511366-95583866 GCF_057628025.1 Oncorhynchus mykiss
CTTCCTCCTCCTTCTCCTTCTCCTTGGATCCTGTGGAGGTAAAGACAGGACAGTGTCTGGACACTCCTCTCCCCCTGCTGATGTGTCATTGATCGTGCTTAAGCAGACATGCAGACACAGGGGGAGAGGAGGAGAGGTGGAGGAAAGAGAGAGAGAGATGACAGAGAGAGATGACAGAGCGAGAGGACAGAGGGAGAGGACAGAGGGAGAGGACAGAGAGAGAGGACAGAGGGAGAGGACAGAGAGAGAGAGAGAGAGAGAGAGAGCAAACTAGAATGCTATTTGGCCCTAAACAGAGAGTACACAGTGGCAGAATACCTGACCACTGTTACTGACCCCAAATTTAAGGAAAGCTTTGACTATGTACAGACTCAGTGAACATATCCTTGCTAAAGAAGAAAGGCTGCCGTAGACAGACATGGCTCTCAAGAGAAGACAGGCTATGTGTACACTGCCCACAAAATGAGGTGGAAACTGAGCTGTACTTCCTAACCTCCTGCCAAATATATGACCATATTAGAGACAGATTACACAGATCTTGATAAACTCCCATATCTATTTTGTGAAATACCACAGTGTGCCGTCACAGCATCAAGATTTGTGACCTGTTGCCACAAGAAAAGGGCAGTCATTGAAGAGCAAACACCATTGTAAATACAACCCATATTTATGTTTATTTATTGTCCCTTTTGTACTTTTCACTATTTGCACATCGTTACAACACTGTATATAGACAAATATCTTTATTCTTTTGGAACTTTTGTGAGTGTAATTTTTACTGTTAATTTTTATTGCTTATTTCTTTTAGTTTATCTATTTCATTTGCTTTGGCAATTTAAACATATAAAGAGGGAGTAGACAGGAGAGAGGGAGAGGGCAGAGAGAGAGGGAGAGGACAGAGAGGGCAGAGAGAGAGAGAGATCTTTGTGACTGGGGGGAGGTAACCCCCACAACTGGATGCCCAGTCTAACTCACTTTAGCTTCTTCTCAGCAAGTCTGAGTAGGCCCATACTTATCCCTCCTATTTATGGAGTATCATCTCTGTGCTTCTCTTGGATATACCACAGAAGAAGACAAGCTGTGGAAAGCTGTGGTGCTCTTTGATATACCACAAAAGAAGACAAGCTACCACATTTCTTCACTGACTGCCCTTTTCTGGGACATACCACAGAAGAAGACTAGCTGTGGTGCTCTGGGACATACCACAGAAGAAGACAAGCTGTGGTGCTCTGGGACATACCACAGAAGAAGGCAAGCTGTGGTGCTCTGGGACATACCACAGAAGAAGGCAAGCTGTGGTGCTCTGGGACATACCACAGAAGAAGACATGAAAATTACAGGCCTCTCTCATCTTTTTAAGTGGGAGAACTTGCACAATTGGTGGCTGACAAAATTATTTTTTGCCCCACTATTTATTCATGTGTGTATGTGTGACCACGTCCTGTCTCCCTGGTGTCACTCAGGCCCTAAGTGTGTGTCGGTGCTCGCTATTGAATCTACATGTATGTGAGGCCCTAGCCTCTCCTCCCTCTCCGGTGAAAGCTACCCAGTCTCGCTCTCTCTCTCTCTCTCTCTCTCTCTCTCTCTCTCTCTCTCTCTCTCTCTCTCTCTCTCTCTCTCTCTCTCTCTCTCCAAAGGAATAGAGACATTACAAATGTCATACTATGTCTACATACAGCGTTATAACAATGTGCACATAGTTAAAATACAAAAGAGGAAATAGATAAACATAAATATGGGTTGTATTTACAATGGTGTGTGTTCTTCACTGGTTGCCCTTTTCTCGTGGCAACAGGTCACAAATCTTGCTGCTGTGATGGCACACTGTGGAATTTCACCCAGTAGATATGGGAGTTTTTCAAATTTGGATTTGTTTTCGAATTCTTTGTGGATCTGTGTAATCTGAGGGAAATGTGTCTCTCTAATATGGTCATACATTGGGCAGGAGGTTAGGAAGTGCAGCTCAGTTTCCTCCTTATTTTGTGGGCAGTGAGCACATAGCCTGTCTTCTCTTGAGAGCCATGTCTGCCTACGGCGGCCTTTCTCAATAGCAAGGCTATGCTCACTGAGTCTGTACATAGTCAAAGCTTTCCTTAATTTTTTTGTCAGGTATTCTGCCGCTGTGTACTCTCTGTTTAGGGCCAAATAGCATTCTAGTTTGCTCTGTTTTTTTGTTAATTCTTTCCAATGTGTCAAGTAATTATCTTTTTATTTTCTCATGATTTGGTTGGGTATAATTGTGCTGTTGTCCTGGGGCTCTGTAGGGTGTGTTTGTGTTTGTGAACAGAGCCCCAGGACCAGCTTGCTTAGGGGACTCTTCTCCAGGTTCATCTCTCTGTAGGTGATGGCTTTGTTATGGAAGGTTTGTGAATCACTTCCTTTTAGGTGGTTGTAGAATTTAACGGCTCTTTTCTGGATTTTGATAATTAGTGGGTATCGGCCTAATTCTGCTCTGCATGCATTATTTGGTGTTCTACGTTGTACACGGAGGATATTTTTGCAGAATTCTGCGTGCAGAGTCTCAATTTGGTGTTTGTCCCATTTTGTGAAGTCTTGGTTGGTGAGCGGATCCCAGACCTCACAACCATAAAGGTGCTCTGGGACATACCACAGAAGAAGACAAGCTGTGGTGCTCTGGGACATACCACAGAAGAAGACAAGCTGTGGTGCTCTGGGACATACCACAGAAGAAGACAAGCTGTGGTGCTCTGGGACATACCACAGAAGAAGACAAGCTGTGGTGCTCTGGGACATACCACAGAAGAAGACAAGCTGTGGTGCTCTGGGATATACCACAGAAGAAGACAAGCTGTGGTGCTCTGGGACATACCACAGAAGAAGACAAGCTGTGGTGCTCTGGGACATACCACAGAAGAAGACAAGCTGTGGTGCTCTGGGACATACCACAGAAGAAGACAAGCTGTGGTGCTCTGGGACATACCACAGAAGAAGACAAGCTGTGGTGCTCTGGGACATACCACAGAAGAAGGCAAGCTGTGGTGCTCTGGGACATACCACAGAAGAAGACAAGCTGTGGTGCTCTGGGACATACCACAGAAGAAGAAGATAAAATGCTTCTTTACTGTTGAGATGGAGCAGGTCGCTGCCCAAGGTTTCACTACCCTCGAGAAACCCTTTATAAGTTCAATTCTTGGCAAATATGAAATTCATATGATGGTATGGAGTGGATCTTGAAATCTTTAAAGGTCAGGGATATCTAGAAATATTTATGACAGTCTATTCAATATGGGGAAATGAGATGCTATACTGTATATACAGTACCAATAGAATCTGAGACTATCGCACCATCCAAAATGGAGGAGTTATTACCAGATCATTTAGATCTATAGTGCATAGGGGGCAGGCTCTGATTTGAAGTGTATATCTGGTTTCTTGCTACGTACAGTACAGTACAGCCCTCTCCAGCTGAGATAGAACCAAAACCTACAGAACATTTTACAATATACAATGTATTTAGTATCATGAGAGACTGGGTTTATACAGTACAGTGTATGTAGTACCATACAGTACTGGGCTTATACAGTATATCTAGTATCTAGATTGAGTCTATTATGAGTTTTCTTTCCACATTATATCCCTCTCTAGCTGCTCCACAGTCAGGGTAATGTGAAAATGGTTTGTTTACTTGTTAAGGTATTGCAATGGTCAGGGTAATGTGGTAATGGTTTGGTTACTTGCTACGGTATTACAATGGTCAGGGTATTGTGGTAATGGTTTGGTTACTTGCTACGGTATTACAATGGTCAGGGTAATGTGGTAATGGTTTGTTTGTTTGCTACGGTATTACAATGGTCAGGATAATGTGGTAATGGTTTGGTTACTTGTTAAGGTATTGCAATGGTCAGGGTAATGTGGTAATGGTTTGGTTACTTGCTACGGTATTACAACAGTCAGTGTGAATGAGCTGGGCAGGGATTTTTTTTGGTGCTTCAGATCGCTGAAGTAATTTAAGGTGCAATGGAGTGTACCGCTGAAACCAGGGCAGCTGTGAAAATGACCAAAGTCAAGCGAAAACCATAAGGAAGGAGAGGAGAGAGAGGAGAGAGAGAGAGAGGAGGGGGGGAGAGAGAGGAGAGGAGAAAGAGGATTGAGGGGAGAAGGGGAGAGGAGGGAGAGAAGAGGGGAGAGAGGGAGAGAGGAGAGAGTGAGAGAGGAGAGAGTGAGAGAGAGGAGAGAGTGAGAGAGGAGAGAGGAGACAGAAGAGAGTGAGAGTGAGAGAGGAGAGAGAGGAGAGTGAGAGAGGAGAGAGGAGAGAGAGGAGAGAGAGTGGGAGAGGGAGAGAGGAGAGAGGAGAGAGAGGGAGAGAGGAGAGTGAGGAGAGGGGAAGGACAGGCACACCACACTGCACATCTGGCCACACCAGCCACTCTGAGTCCATCTGAGGCACAAGTAGAGGTCAGAGTTCAACTGTGTGTCTTGACACAACCACCAACACATTAACGTAGTTTCCCATATTGCATAATTAAGCTTTTGCCCAAGCATTAACTCATTTTATTCAACTAATTAACTCATCATTAAGCATTTGATTTGAATCAGGTTTGTTAGTGCTAGGGCAAAAACTAAAAAGTTTTTACCCTAGCTATTGAAATAGCTTTGGTCTATTTTTATTAAGCACTGTGTCTGGAAAACGAAAAACCTGAAAGACAGCAGAGTTGTTGGGAGGACATATAAATGCCATAAACAACCAACCTGCAGAAGTATATAACCATCATCATAATTACTATTGTACCCTGGGACGGCAGGGTAGCCTAGTGTTTAGAGCATTGGACTAGTAACCGGAAGGTTGCAAGTTCAAATCCCCGAGCTGACAAGGTACAAATCTGTCGTTCTGCCCCTGAACAGGCAGTTAACCCACTGTTCCTAGGCCGTCGTTGAAAATAAGAATTTGTTCTTAACTGACTTGCCTAAAGGTAAAAAAAATTGTAGTAGTAACAATAATTATTGTTGTAGTATATAACCATAGTTATTAGTGTAGTTATAGTATATAACCATAATTACTATTGTAGTAGAAGTATATAATAATAATTATTATTGTAGAGTAGTATATAACCATCATTATTATTATAGTAGTAGTATATAACCATCATTATTATTATAGTAGTAGTATATAACCATCATTATTATTATAGTAGTAGTATATAACCATCATTATTATTATAGTAGTAGTATATAACCATCATTATTGTAGTAGTAGTAGTATATAACCATAATTACTATTGTAGTAGTAGTAGTATATAACCATAATTATTATTGTAGTAGTAGTATATAACCATAATTATTATTGTAGTAGTAGTATATAACCATAATTATAATTGTAGTAGTAGTATATAACCATAATTATTATTGTAGTAGTAGTATATAACCATAATTATTATTGTAGTAGTAGTATATAACCATAATTATTATTGTAGTAGTAGTAGTAGTATATAACCATAATTATTATTGTAGTTGTAGTATATAACCATAATTATGATTGTTGTAGTAGTAGTGTATAACCATAATTATTATTGTAGTAGTAGTAGTAGTGTATAACCATAATTATTATTGTAGTAGTAGTATATAACCATAATTATGATTGTTGTAGTAGTAGTGTATAACCATAATTATTATTGTAGTAGTAGTAGTGTATAACCATAATTATTATTGTAGTAGTAGTATATAACCATAATTATTATTGTAGTAGTAGTATATAACCATAATTATTATTGTAGTAGTAGTATATAACCATCATTATTATTGTAGTAGTAGTATATAACCATAATTATTATTGTAGTAGTAGTATATAACCATAATTATTATTGTTGTAGTAGTAGTGTATAACCATAATTATTATTGTAGTAGTAGTAGTGTATAACCATCATTATTATTGTAGTAGTAGTATATAACCATAATTATTATTGTAGTAGTAGTATATAACCATAATTATTATTGTAGTAGTAGTATATAACCATCATTATTATTGTAGTAGTAGTATATAACCATAATTATTATTGTAGTAGTAGTATATAACCATAATTATTATTGTAGTAGTAGTATATAACCATAATTATAATTGTAGTAGTAGTATATAACCATAATTATTATTGTAGTTGTAGTATATAACCATAATTATTATTGTAGTAGTAGTATATAACCATAATTATTATTGTAGTAGTAGTAGTAGTATATAACCATAATTATAATTGTAGTAGTAGTGTATAACCATAATTATTATTGCAGTAGTACTAGTATATAACCATAATTATTATTGTAGTAGTAGTATATAACCATAATTATGATTGTTGTAGTAGTGTCACGCCCTGGTCGAAGTATTTTGTGTTTATCTTAATTTATTTGGTCAGGCCAGGGTGTGGCATGGGTTTTTGTATGTGGTGTGTTGGTATCGGGATTGTAGTGTTCTAGTTAAGTCTATGGCTGTCTGAAGTGGTTCTCAATCAGAGGCAGCCATATTCTTGAGTGTTTCGTGGGTGATTGTCCTTAGTGTCCTGATGTCCGTGTTCTGTGTTTATGTGCACCAGTATTAGGCTGTTTCGGTTTTCGTTACGTTTATTGTTTTGTAGTGTTTGTATTTAGATTCGTGTTGCTTCAGTTTAATAAACATGGATCGCAATCTACACGCCGCATTTTGGTCCGACTCTCCTTCACCCGTAGAAAGCCGTTACAGAATCACCCACCACAACTGGACCAAGCGGCGTGGTAACGGGCAACGGCAAAAGCAGCAGCAGGAGAAGGAACAGAGGCAGCAGCAGCAGGAGCAGCAGCAGCAGCAGTGGGAGAGGCTGCACTACTTGGAGAAATGGACTTGGGAGGACGAATTGGACGGTAAAGGACCCTGGGCACAGCCTGGAGAATATCGCCGCCCCAAAGAGGAACTGGAGGCGGCGAAAGCAGAGAGGCGCTGGTATGAGGAGGCAGCACGGCGACGTGGATGGAAGCCTGAGAGTCAGCCCCAAACATTTCTTGGGGGGGGGGGGGGGGGCTCACAGGGAGTATGGCTACGCCAGGTAGGAGACCTGCACAAACTCCCTGTGCTTACCGGGGGGCTAGAGAGACCGGGCAGGCACCGTGTTATGCTGTGGTGCGCACGGTGTCTCCAGTGCGGGTGCATAGCCCGGTGCGGTACATTCCAGCTCCGCGTATCGGCCGGTGCGTCTCCTTGGGCCGGCTTACATGGCACCAGCCTTGCGCTCGGTGTCTCCGGTTCGCCTGCATAGCCCAGTGCGGGCTATTCCACCTCGCCGCACTGGCAGGGCGACCGAGAGCATTCAACCAGGTAAGGTTGGGCAGGCTCGGTGCTCAAGAGCTCCAGTGCGCCTGCACGGTCCGGTCTACCCAGTACCACCTTCACGCACCAGCCCTCCGGTGGCAGCTCCCCGCACCAGGCTTCCTGTGCGTGTTCTCGGCCCAGTACCACCAGTGCCAGCACCACGCATCAGGCCTACAGTGCGCCTCGCTTGTCCAGCGCTGCCAGAGCCTTCCTCCTCTCCAGCGCTGCCGGAGTCTCCCGCCTATCTAGCGCTGCCAGAGCCTTCCTCCTCTACAGCGCTGCCGGAGTCTCCCGCCTGTTCAGCGCAGTTGGAGCCTTCCTCCTCTCCAGCGCTGCCGGAGTCTCCCGCCTGTTTAGCGCTGCCAGAGCCTTCTGTCTCTACAGCGCTGCCGGAGTCTCCAGTCTGCATAGAGCTGCCAGTCTGCATAGAGCTGCCAGTCTGCAAGGAGCTGCCAGTCTGCAAGGAGCTGCCAGTCTGCAAGGAGCTGCCAGTCGGCATAGAGCTGCCAGTCTGCAAGGAGCTGCCAGTCTGCAAGGAGCCGCCAGAGCTGCCAGTCTGCAAGGAGCCGTCAGAGCTGCCAGTCTGCAAGGAGCCGCCAGAGCTGCCAGTCTGCAAGAAGCCGCCAGAGCTGCCAGTCTGCAAGGAGCCGCCAGAGCTGCCAGTCTGCAAGGAGCCGCCAGAGCCGCCAGTCAGCATGGAGCAGCCAGGGCCGCCAGTCAGCATGGAGCAGCCAGGGCCGCCAGTCAGCATGGAGCAGCCAGGGCCGCCAGTCAGCATGGAGCAGCCAGAGCCGCCAGTCAGCATGGAGCAGCCAGTCAGCATGGAGCAGTCAGAGCAGCCAGTCAGCCAGACTCTTCTAGATCTGCCAGTCAGCCAGACTCTTCCAGATCTGCCAGTCAGCCAGAATCTTCCAGATCTGCCAGTCAGCCAGACTCTTCCAGATCCGCCAGTCAGCCAGACTCTTCCAGATCCGCCAGTCAGCCAGACTCTTCCAGATCTGCCAGTCAGCCAGACTCTTCCAGATCTGCCAGTCAACCAGACTCTTCCAGATCTGCCAGTCTGCAAGGAGCTGCCAGTCTGCAAGGAGCTGCCAGTCTGCAAGGAGCTGCCAGTCTGCAAGGAGCTGCCAGTCGGCATAGAGCTGCCAGTCTGCAAGGAGCTGCCAGTCTGCAAGGAGCCGCCAGAGCTGCCAGTCTGCAAGGAGCCGTCAGAGCTGCCAGTCTGCAAGGAGCCGCCAGAGCTGCCAGTCTGCAAGAAGCCGCCAGAGCTGCCAGTCTGCAAGGAGCCGCCAGAGCTGCCAGTCTGCAAGGAGCCGCCAGAGCCGCCAGTCAGCATGGAGCAGCCAGGGCCGCCAGTCAGCATGGAGCAGCCAGGGCCGCCAGTCAGCATGGAGCAGCCAGGGCCGCCAGTCAGCATGGAGCAGCCAGAGCCGCCAGTCAGCATGGAGCAGCCAGTCAGCATGGAGCAGTCAGAGCAGCCAGTCAGCCAGACTCTTCTAGATCTGCCAGTCAGCCAGACTCTTCCAGATCTGCCAGTCAGCCAGAATCTTCCAGATCTGCCAGTCAGCCAGACTCTTCCAGATCCGCCAGTCAGCCAGACTCTTCCAGATCCGCCAGTCAGCCAGACTCTTCCAGATCTGCCAGTCAGCCAGACTCTTCCAGATCTGCCAGTCAACCAGACTCTTCCAGATCTGCCAGTCAGCCAGGATCTGCCGGATCCAACTACCTGACTGAGCTTCCTCTCAGTGCTGAGCTTCCTCTCAGTGCTGGGCTTCCCCTCAGTGCTGAGCTTCCTCTCAGTCCCGAGCTTCCTCTCAGTCCCGAGCTTTCTCTCAGTCCCGAGCTTCCTCTCAGTCCCGAGCTTCCTCTCAGTCCCGAGCTACCCCTCAGTCCCGAGCTACCCCTCAGTCCCGAGCTACCCCTCAGTCCCGAGCTGCCTCAGTCCCGAGCTGCCCCTCAGTCCTGAGCTGCCCCTCAGTCCAGTGGGATTCTGGGTGAGGACTACTAGGCCATGGTCGGCGGCGACTATCCTAGGACGCGAGGAGGAGGGACTAAGACATTGATAGAGTGGGGTCCACGTCCCGCGCCGTAGCCGCCACCATGGACAGACGCCCACCCGGACACTCCCTATTCTTTTGATGTGCGTCCGGGAGTCCGCACCTCAGGGGGGGGTTCTGTCACGCCCTGGTCGAAGTATTTTGTGTTTATCTTCATTTATTTGGTCAGGCCAGGGTGTGGCATGGGTTTTTGTATGTGGTGTGTTGGTATTGGGATTGTAGCTTAGTGGGGTGTTCTAGTTAAGTCTATGGCTGTCTGAAGTGGTTCTCAATCAAAGGCAGGTGTTTATCGTTGTCTCTGATTGGGAACCATATTTAGGCAGCCATATTCTTTGTGTGTTTCGTGGGTGATTGTCCTTAGTGTCCTGATGTCCGTGTTCTGTGTTTATGTGCACGAGTATTAGGCTGTTTCGGTTTTCGTTACGTTTATTGTTTTGTAGTGTTTGTATTTAGATTCGTGTTGCTTCAGTTTAATAAACATGGATCGCAATCTACACGCCGCATTTTGGTCCGACTCTCCTTCACCCGTAGAAAGCCGTTACAAGTAGTATATAACCATAATTATAATTGTAGTAGTAGTAGTAGTATATAACCATAATTATAATTGTAGTAGTAGTAGTATATAACCATAATTATTATTGCAGTAGTAGTAGTATATAACCATAATTATTATTGTAGTAGTAGTAGTATATAACTATAATTATTATTGAGTAGTAGTAGTATATAACCATAATTATTATTGTAGTTGTAGTATATAACCATAATTATTATTGTAGTAGTAGTAGTATATAACCATAATTATTATTGCAGTAGTAGTAGTATATAACCATAATTATTATTGTAGTTGTAGTATATAACCATAATTATTATTGTAGTAGTAGTAGTAGTGTATAACCATAATTATTATTGTAGTTGTAGTATATAACCATAATTATAATTGTAGTAGTAGTAGTAGTGTATAACCATAATTATAATTGGAGTAGTAGTATATAACCATAATTATTATTGTAGTTGTAGTATATAACCATAATTATAATTGTAGTAGTAGTAGTATATAACCATAATTATTATTGCAGTAGTAGTAGTATATAACCATAATTATTATTGTAGTAGTAGTAGTATATAACTATAATTATTATTGAGTAGTAGTAGTATATAACCATAATTATTATTGTAGTTGTAGTATATAACCATAATTATTATTGTAGTAGTAGTAGTATATAACCATAATTATTATTGCAGTAGTAGTAGTATATAACCATAATTATTATTGTAGTTGTAGTATATAACCATAATTATTATTGTAGTAGTAGTAGTAGTGTATAACCATAATTATTATTGTAGTTGTAGTATATAACCATAATTATAATTGTAGTAGTAGTAGTAGTGTATAACCATAATTATAATTGGAGTAGTAGTATATAACCATAATTATTATTGTAGTTGTAGTATATAACCATAATTATAATTGTAGTAGTAGTAGTGTATAACCATAATTATAATTGGAGTAGTAGTATATAACCATAATTATTATTGTAGTTGTAGTATATAACCATAATTATAATTGCAGTAGTAGTAGTATATAACCATAATTATTATTGTAGTAGTAGTAGTATATAACTATAATTATTATTGAGTAGTAGTAGTATATAACCATAATTATTATTGTAGTTGTAGTATATAACCATAATTATTATTGTAGTAGTAGTAGTATATAACCATAATTATTATTGCAGTAGTAGTAGTATATAACCATAATTATTATTGTAGTTGTAGTATATAACCATAATTATTATTGTAGTAGTAGTAGTAGTGTATAACCATAATTATTATTGTAGTTGTAGTATATAACCATAATTATAATTGTAGTAGTAGTAGTAGTGTATAACCATAATTATAATTGGAGTAGTAGTATATAACCATAATTATTATTGTAGTTGTAGTATATAACCATAATTATAATTGGAGTAGTAGTATATAACCATAATTATTATTGTAGTTGTAGTATATAACCATAATTATTATTGTAGTAGTAGTATATAACCATAATTATTATTGGAGTAGTAGTAGTGTATAACCATAATTATTATTGTAGTTGTAGTATATAACCATCATTATTATTGTAGTAGTAGTATATAACCATAATTATTATTGTAGTAGTAGTATATAACCATAATTATAATAGTAGTAGTAGTAGTAGTATATAACCATAATTATAATTGGAGTAGTAGTATATAACCATAATTATTATTGTAGTTGTAGTATATAACCATAATTATAATTGGAGTAGTAGTAGTATATAACCATAATTATTATTGTAGTAGTAGTATATAACCATAATTATTATTGGAGTAGTAGTAGTATATAACCATAATTATTATTGTAGTAGTAGTATATAACCATAATTATTATTGGAGTAGTAGTAGTATATAACCATAATTATTATTGGAGTAGTAGTATATAACCATAATTATTATTGTAGTAGTAGTAGTATATAACCATAATTATTATTGTAGTAGTAGTAGTATATAACCATAATTATTATTGTAGTAGTAGTAGTATATAACCATAATTATTATTGTAGTAGTAGTAGTATATAACCATAATTATTATTGTAGTAGTAGTAGTATATAACCATAATTATTATTGGAGTAGTAGTATATAACCATAATTATTATTGTAGTTGTAGTATATAACCATAATTATAATTGGAGTAGTACTAGTATATAACCATAATTATTATTGTAGTAGTAGTAGTATATAACCATAATTATAATAGTAGTAGTAGTATATAACCATAATTATTATTGTAGTAGTAGTATATAACCATAATTATAATTGTAGTAGTAGTAGTATATAACCATAATTATTATTGTAGTAGTAGTATATAACCATAATTATAATTGTAGTAGTAGTAGTATATAACCATAATTATTATTGTAGTAGTAGTATATAACCATAATTATAATTGTAGTAGTAGTAGTATATAACCATAATTATTATTGTAGTAGTAGTATATAACCATAATTATAATTGTAGTAGTAGTAATATATAACCATAATTATTATTGTAGTAATAGAATATAACCATAATTATTATTGTAGTTGTAGTATATAACCATAATTATAATTGTAGTACTAGTAGTATATAACCATAATTATTATTGTAGTAGTAGTATATAACCATAATTATAATTGTAGTAGTAGTAGTATATAACCATAATTAGAATTGTAGTAGTAGTTGTAGTATATAACCATAATTATTATTGTAGTAGTAGTAGTATATAACCATAATTATCATTGTAGTAGTAGTATATAACCATAATTATAATTGTAGTAGTAGTATATAACCATAATTATTATTGGAGTAGTAGTAGTATATAACCATAATTATAATTGTAGTAGTAGTATATAACCATAATTATTTTTGTAGTTGTAGTATATAACCATAATTATAATTGGAGTAGTAGTAGTATATAACCATAATTATAATTGTAGTAGTAGTAGTATATAACCATAATTGTTATTGTAGCAGTAGTAGTATATAACCATAATTATTATTGTAGTGGTAGTATATAACCATAATTATTATTGTAGTAGTAGTATATAACCATAATTATAATTGTAGTAGTAGTAGTATATAACCATAATTATAATTGTAGTAGTAGTAGTAGTATATAACCATAATTATAATTGTAGTAGTAGTTGTAGTATATAACCATAATTATTATTGTAGTAGTAGTATATAACCATAATTATTATTGGAGTAGTAGTAGTATATAACCATAATTATTATTGTAGTGGTAGTATATAACCATAATTATTATTGTAGTAGTAGTATATAACCATAATTATAATTGTAGTAGTAGTAGTATATAACCATAATTATTATTGTAGTAGTAGTATATAACCATAATTATAATAGTAGTAGTAGTAGTATATAACCATAATTATAATTGTAGTAGTAGTAGTATATAACCATAATTATTATTGTAGTAGTTGTATATAACCATAATTATTATTGGAGTAGTAGTAGTATATAACCATAATTATAATTGTAGTAGTAGTAGTATATAACCATAATTATAATTGTAGTAGTAGTAGTATATAACCATAATTATTATTGTAGTAGTAGTAGTATATAACCATAATTATTATTGTTGTAGTAGTAGTATATAACCATAATTATTATTGGAGTAGTAGTAATATATAACCATAATTATAATTGTAGTAGTAGTAGTATATAACCATAATTATAATTGTAGTACTAGTATATAACCATAATTATTATTGTAGTAGTAGTATATAACCATAATTATTATTGTAGTAGTTGTAGTATATAACCATCATTATTATTGTAGTACTAGTATATAACCATAATTATAATTGTAGTAGTAGTAGTATATAACCATAATTATTATTGTAGTAGTTGTAGTATATAACCATAATTATTATTGTAGTAGTAGTATATAACCATAATTATTATTGTAGTAGTAGTATATAATTATAATTGTAGTAGTAGTAGTAGTATATAACCATAATTATTATTGGAGTAGTAGTAGTATATAACCATAATTATAATTGTAGTAGTAGTAGTATATAACCATAATTATTATTGCAGTAGTAGTAGTATATAACCATAATTATAATTGTAGTAGTAGTAGTATATAACCATAATTATTATTGTAGTTGTGGTATATACCCATAATTATTATTGTAGTAGTAGTATATAACCATAATTATTATTGTTGTAGTAGTAGTGTTTAACCATAATTATAATTGTAGTAGTTGTAGTATATAACCATAATTATTATTGTAGTAGTAGTATATAACCATAATTATTATTGTAGTGGTAGTATATAACCATAATTATTATTGTAGTAGTAGTAGTAGTGTATAACCGTAATTATTATTGTAGTAGTAGTAGTGTTTAACCATAATTATAATTGTAGTAGTTGTAGTATATAACCATAATTATTATTGTAGTGGTAGTATATAACCATAATTATTATTGTTGTAGTAGTATATAACCATAATTATTATTGTAGTAGTAGTGTTTAACCATAATTATAATTGTAGTAGTTGTAGTATATAACCATAATTATTATTGTAGTAGTAGTGTTTAACCATAATTTACTGTAGTAGTGGTAGTGTATAACATCCTCATTTTTGTAGTAGCAGTTGTATATAACCATGATCATTATTGCTTAGCTCTGGATATATCAGAACCCCTTCCGGCAAATCAAATGAAAGCCCTACATGCAAAACATTAACTTCATGGTTGGAGTGTTTGAAGTTACCAGCTCCAATCCATGTTTGAAAGTGTTTAAATGTACAGGGAAGATCTGAAGGGCCTGACTTCCTTTAGCTTTTGCCTGAGATAACAAATAATGTGTTCCTGACAATCTGCTACCCAAGGTGTACATCCCAAATAGTACCCTATTCCCTATATAGCGCACTACTTTAGACCAGGGCTCTGGTCCCTATTCCCATATATAGTGCATTACACCCAATAAGGCTCCTGTCCAAAGTAGTGCACTATATAGGGAATAGGGTGCCATTTGGGATGTAGCCATTGCTGTTGGTAAGCTTACGACGCCCCTGGCATACACATACTAGGAAGAGGATTTTCCTCGATCTCTATTTTTTTCTACTCGAAGGGAGAAGAAGGTATCACGTATTCTCCGAGTGTTCTGGGTGTTTTTTGCTTATACATAGTGTGTGTGAGTTGTATTGTTCGTCTCGTATTGGCTGAATGTTCTGGTTGAATATTGATTATATACGGTCCACTACCTTACGGGTTGAAACCCTATCTGATGTGTGATCTAAGAGAATATGAGAAGTGTGTGTGTGTGTGTGTGTGTGTGTGTGTGTGTGTGTGTGTGTGTGTGTGTGTGTGTGTGTGTGTGTGTGTGTGTGTGAGTGTGAGTGTGAGTGTGTATGTGAGTGTGTGTGTGTGTGTGTATGTGTGTGTGTGAGTGTGAGTGTGTGTGTGTGAGTGTGTATGTGAGTGTGTGTTATCCAGGAGTGTTGACATCATGTCAGATGTGTACCATTGTGATTTATCTATAGTGATAGATACAGTTGAAGTCGGAAGTTTACGTACACTTAGCTTGGAGTGATTAAAACTCATTTTTCAACCACTCCACAAATTTCTTGTTAACAAACTATAGTTTTGGCAAGTCTGTTAGGACATCTACTTTGTGCATGACACAAGTCATTTTTCCAACAATTGTTTACAGACATATTATTTCACTTATAATTCACTGTATCACAATTCCAGTGGGTCAGAAGTTTACATACACTAAGTTGACTGTGCCTTTAAATAGCTTGTAAAATTCCTTAAAATTATGTCATGGCTTTAGAAGCTTCTGATAGGTAAATTGACATAATTTGAGTCAATTGGAGGTGTACCTGTGGATGTATTTCAAGGCCGACCTTCAAACTCAGTGCCTCTTTTCTTGACATCATGGGAAAATCAAAAGAAATCAGCAAAGACCTCAGAATCTTTTTTTGTAGACCTCCACAAGTCTGGTTCATCATTGGGAGCAAGTTCCAAATGCCCGAAGGTACCACGTTCATCTAGTACGCAAGTATAAAAACAACAGTACGAAAGTATAAACACCATGGGACCACGCAGACGTCATACCACTCAGGAAGGAGGCGCGTTCTGTCTCCTAGTGATGAACGTACTTTGGTGTGAAAAGTGCAAATCAATCCCAGAACAACAGCAAAGGACCTTGTGAAGATGCTTGAGGAAACAGGTACAAAAGTATCTATATCTGTAATGGGTGCGTTGTGGGTGGCAGGGAAGTCAGGCGCAGGAGACTCAAACTTGGTATAAACAGAGTTTTTCAATCAGTGCTTCACAAAACTCCAAAACCAAAATTACAAAAACAATAAAAAGTGGGTACAAAACGTCGCGCACCAACACATAATACAATCAAACAATCTCCAACAAGGACATGAGGGGAAACAGAGGGTTAAATACACAACATGTAATTGATGGGATTGGAACCAGGTGTGAAGGAAGACAAGACAAAACCGATGGAAAATGAAAAATGGATCAGTGATGGCTAGAAGGTCAGTGACTTCGACCGCCGAACACCGCCCGAACAAGGAGAGGGACCGACTTCGGCGGAAGTCGTGACAAAATCCACAGTAAAACGAGTCCTTCATCGACATAACCTGAAAGGCCGCAAATGGACAATGACCCCAAGCATACTTACAAAGTTGTAGCAAAATGGCTTAAGGACAACAAAGTCAACGTATTGGTGTGGTCATCAGAAAGCCCTGACCTCAATCCTATAGAAAATTTGTGGCCAGAACTGAAAAAGTGTGTGCGAGCAAGGAGGCCTACAAACCTGACTCAGTTACACCAGCTCTGTCAGGAGGAATGGACCACAATTCACCCAATTTATTGTGGGAAGATTGTGGAAGGCTACCCGAAACGTTTGAGCCAAGTTAAACAATTGAAAGGCAATGCTACCAAATACTAATTGAGTGTATGTAAACTTCTGACCCACTGTGAATGTGATGAAAGAAATACAAGCTGAAATAAATAATTCTCTCAACTATTATTCTGACATTCTTCAAATAAAGTGGTGATCCTAACTGACCTAAGACAGGAATTTGTACTAGAAGTAAACGTCAGGAATTGTGGAAAAACTGAGTTGAAAGGTATTTATATAGTTTAAAGGGATTTGTACACTTCTGACTACAAATGTATATGTGTGAGAGAGAGAGAGAGAGAGAGAGAGAGAGAGAGTGTGTGTGTGTGTGTGTGTGTGTGTGTGTGTGTGTGTGTGTGTGTGTGTGTGTGTGTGTGTGTGTGTATGTGTGTGTGTGTGTGTGTGTGTGTGTGTGTGTGTGTGTGTGTGTGTATGTGTGTGTGTGTGTGTGTGTGTGTGTGTGTGTGTGTGTGTGTGTGTGTGTGTGTGTGTGTGTGTGTGTGTGTGTGTGTGTGTGTGTGTGTGTGTGTGTGTGTTATCCAGGAGTTTTGACATCATGTCAGATGTGTACCATTATGAATGATCTATAGTGATAGATATATATGTGTGTCTATGTGTCAAATACATCATGTCAGATGTGTACCATTAGGCAGAAGGCTGCAGGCTGTCTGTGCCCTCTCCAGAGATTGAGATATGGAGATGGAGAGAGAGTGCTATGAAGAGATGGAGAGAGAGAGGGAGATGGAGAGAGAGATAGAAAGAGAGAGAGAGGGGGATGGAGAGACGGAGAAAGCAAGAGAGATGTAGAGAGAGAGAGAGTGTGAGAGAGAGGGGGGGGGGTGGAGAGAAGGAGAAAGCAAGATAAATGTAGAGAGGTAGAGATTGATAGAGAGAGAGAGGAGGGGGTGGAGAGAAGGAGAAAGCAAGAGAGATGTAGAGAGGTAGAGATAGAGAGAGAGCGAGAGGTGGTGAGATGGAGAGATGACTAATGGAATTGGGATGTCATGACAGCCAGGTGCCTCCATGAAAGAGAAGTGTGCATTTCAATGTTCCATCTCGGGCTCCTTTCTCCCCATTCATTCAGATCGTTGTGAAATGGAAGATTGAAGAGAGTGAAGGACGTGGAAAGAGAGGAGGCAGACTTATTCAGGGAAGATTAGGCTGATCATGAAAGATAGAACCTGTGAAAGAAACAGAAAGAGGCAGAGACACTCTCTTCCACCACATCTAAAATATGAAACACTTCTTCCCCAGCACTTTTTTTAACCTTATTACCTCTGACTTGAATTACATCCAGAAAACGATCAGTGTGTGTTTGTGAATTCACTCTGGAGAGTTGTCAGATTGTCCGTTAGTAAATTCAGAGCATTTCGCTCACAGAGCGTTCAGCGCACACATTGGACGCTCTGCTCGAGGAGCAGGGTTGATTCAGAGCGTTCTTTGACCTCACAAATGCAGTCAAGCACCCAAGCTAACTATGACTAGCTAGCTGAGTTGGTGGTACTGTTTTCATGTTATGTCGAGGGTTAATGACTGTAACTGAGTTTTGAGTTTGACTTGATGTAGTCTTGCTCACAGATAAAACTGAAGAAATTCAGAATTTGCTAAGAATGACAAAATACTCATGTAAAATCCATGAAGCATGATACGTGACATGAATAGAATACAGAACACTTGAAACATTACAGGACATTTTTCATAATGGAATTTTAAATGTTAAAGTATGGTTGAAAAAAATAGTTTTTTTGAGAAACGATGTAAGAGCTAGAGTTACTATACAGTCTGATCTCAGTGGGTAGAGTTACTATACAGTCTGATCTCAGTGGGTAGAGTTACTATACAGTCTGATAGCAGTGGTAGAGTGGTGTTATACAGTCTGATAGCAGTGGTAGAGTGGTGTTATACAGTCTGATAGCAGTGGGTAGAGTGGTGTTATACAGTCTGATAGCAGTGGGTAGAGTGGTGTTATACAGTCTGATATCAGTGGGTAGAGTTACTATACAGTCTGATCTCAGTGGGTAGAGTTACTATACAGTCTGATCTCAGTGGGTAGAGTTACTATACAGTCTGATAGCAGTGGTAGAGTGGTGTTATACAGTCTGATAGCAGTGGTAGAGTGGTGTTATACAGTCTGATAGCAGTGGGTAGAGTGGTGTTATACAGTCTGATATCAGTGGGTAGAGTGGTGTTATACAGTCTGATATCAGTGGGTAGAGTTACTATACAGTCTGATCTCAGTGGGTAGAGTGGTGTTATACAGTCTGATATCAGTGGGTAGAGTTACTATACAGTCTGATATCAGTGGGTAGAGTTACTATACAGTCTGATCTCAGTGGCTAGAGTTACTATACAGTCTGATAGCAGTGGGTAGAGTGGTGTTATACAGTCTGATATCAGTGGGTAGAGTTACTATACAGTCTGATATCAGTGGGTAGAGTTACTATACAGTCTGATAGCAGTGGGTAGAGTGGTGTTATACAGTCTGATATCAGTGGGTAGAGTGGTGTTATACAGTCTAATCTCAGTGGGTAGAGTTACTATACAGTCTGATCTCAGTGGGTAGAGTTACTATACAGTCTGATATCAGTGGGTAGAGTTACTATACAGTCTGATAGCAGTGGGTAGAGTGGTGTTTTACAGTCTGATCTCAGTGGGTAGAGTTACTATACAGTCTGATATCAGTGGGTAGAGTTACTATACAGTCTGATATCAGTGGGTAGAGTTACTATACAGTCTGATAGCAGTGGGTAGAGTGGTGTTTTACAGTCTGATAGCAGTGGGTAGAGTGGTGTTATACAGTCTGATAGCAGTGGGTAGAGTGGTGTTATACAGTCTGATATCAGTGGGTAGAGTGGTGTTATACAGTCTGATAGCAGTGGGTAGGGTGGTGTTATACAGTCTGATAGCAGTGGGTAGAGTTGTGTTATACAGTCTGATAGCAGTGGGTAGAGTGGTGTTATACAGTCTGATAGCAGTGGGTAGAGTGGTGTTATACAGTCTGATAGCAGTGGGTAGAGTGGTGTTATACAGTCTGATAGCAGTGGGTAGAGTTACTATACAGTCTGATATCAGTGGGTAGAGTTACTATACAGTCTGATCTCAGTGGGTAGAGTTACTATACAGTCTGATCTCAGTGGGTAGAGTTACTATACAGTCTGATCTCAGTGGGTAGAGTTACTATACAGTCTGATATCAGTGGGTAGAGTTACTATACAGTCTGATAGCAGTGGGTAGAGTGGTGTTTTACAGTCTGATCTCAGTGGGTAGAGTTACTATACAGTCTGATATCAGTGGGTAGAGTTACTATACAGTCTGATATCAGTGGGTAGAGTGGTGTTTTACAGTCTGATAGCAGTGGGTAGAGTGGTGTTATACAGTCTGATAGCAGTGGGTAGAGTGGTGTTATACAGTCTGATATCAGTGGGTAGAGTGGTGTTATACAGTCTGATAGCAGTGGGTAGGGTGGTGTTATACAGTCTGATAGCAGTGGGTAGAGTGGTGTTATACAGTCTGATAGCAGTGGGTAGAGTGGTGTTATACAGTCTGATAGCAGTGGGTAGAGTTACTATACAGTCTGATATCAGTGGGTAGAGTGGTGTTATACAGTCTGATAGCAGTGGGTAGAGTGGTGTTATACAGTCTGATAGCAGTGGGTAGAGTTACTATACAGTCTGATAGCAGTGGGTAGAGTGATGTTATACAGTCTGATAGCAGTGGGTAGAGGGGTGTTATACAGTCTGATAGCAGTGGGCAGAGTGGTGTTATACAGTCTGATAGCAGTGGGTAGAGTGGTGTTATACAGTCTAATAGCAGTGGGTAGAGTTACTATAGAGTCTGATAGCAGTGGGTAGAGTGGTGTTATACAGTCTGATATCAGTGGGTAGAGTGGTGTTATACAGTCTGATATCAGTGGGTAGAGTTACTATACAGTCTGATATCAGTGGGTAGAGTGGTGTTATACAGTCTGATAGCAGTGGGTAGAGTGGTGTTATACAGTCTGATAGCAGTGGGTAGAGTTACTATACAGTCTGATAGCAGTGGGTAGAGTGATGTTATACAGTCTGATAGCAGTGGGTAGAGGGGTGTTATACAGTCTGATAGCAGTGGGCAGAGTGGTGTTATACAGTCTGATAGCAGTGGGTAGAGTGGTGTTATACAGTCTAATAGCAGTGGGTAGAGTTACTATAGAGTCTGATAGCAGTGGGTAGAGTGGTGTTATACAGTCTGATATCAGTGGGTAGAGTGGTGTTATACAGTCTGATATCAGTGGGTAGAGTTACTATACAGTCTGATATCAGTGGGTAGAGTTACTATACAGTCTGATAGCAGTGGGTAGAGTGGTGTTATACAGTCTGATATCAGTGGGTAGAGTGGTGTTATACAGTCTAATCTCAGTGGGTAGAGTTACTATACAGTCTGATCTCAGTGGGTAGAGTTACTATACAGTCTGATATCAGTGGGTAGAGTTACTATACAGTCTGATAGCAGTGGGTAGAGTGGTGTTTTACAGTCTGATCTCAGTGGGTAGAGTTACTATACAGTCTGATAGCAGTGGGTAGAGTTACTATACAGTCTAATATCAGTGGGTAGAGTTACTATACAGTCTGATATCAGTGGGTAGAGTTACTATACAGTCTGATAGCAGTGGGTAGAGTGGTGTTTTACAGTCTGATAGCAGTGGGTAGAGTGGTGTTATACAGTCTGATAGCAGTGGGTAGAGTGGTGTTATACAGTCTGATATCAGTGGGTAGAGTGGTGTTATACAGTCTGATAGCAGTGGGTAGGGTGGTGTTATACAGTCTGATAGCAGTGGGTAGAGTTGTGTTATACAGTCTGATAGCAGTGGGTAGAGTGGTGTTATACAGTCTGATAGCAGTGGGTAGAGTGGTGTTATACAGTCTGATAGCAGTGGGTAGAGTTACTATACAGTCTGATAGCAGTGGGTAGAGTGGTGTTATACAGTCTGATCTCAGTGGGTAGAGTGGTGTTATACAGTCTGATAGCAGTGGGTAGAGTGGTGTTATACAGTCTGATAGCAGTGGGTGGAGTTACTATACAGTCTGATAGCAGTGGGTAGAGTGGTGTTATACAGTCTGATAGCAGTGGGTAGAGTGGTGTTATACAGTCTGATAGCAGTGGGTAGAGTGGTGTTATACAGTCTGATAGCAGTGGGTAGAGTGGTGTTATACAGTCTAATAGCAGTGGGTAGAGTTTCTATAGAGTCTGATAGCAGTGGGTAGAGTGGTGTTATACAGTCTGATAGCAGTGGGTAGAGTGGTGTTATACAGTCTGATAGCAGTGGGTAGAGTGGTGTTATACAGTCTAATAGCAGTGGGTAGAGTTACTATACAGTCTGATATCAGTGGGTAGAGTTACTATACAGTCTGATATCAGTGGGAAGAGTTACTATACAGTCTGATAGCAGTGGGTAGAGTGGTGTTATACAGTCTGATAGCAGTGGGTAGAGTGGTGTTATACAGTCTGACATCAGTGGGTAGAGTGGTGTTATACAGTCTGATAGCAGTGGGTAGAGTGGTGTTATACAGTCTGATAGCAGTGGGTAGAGTGGTGTTATTCAGTCTGATAGCAGTGGGTAGAGTGGTGTTATACAGTCTGATAGCAGTGGGTAGAGTTACTATACAGTCTGATATCAGTGGGTAGAGTGGTGTTATACAGTCTGATAGCAGTGGGCAGAGTGGTGTTATACAGTCTGATAGCAGTGGGTAGAGTGGTGTTATACAGTCTAATAGCAGTGGGTAGAGTTACTATAGAGTCTGATAGCAGTGGGTAGAGTGGTGTTATACAGTCTGATATCAGTATGGTAGAGTGGTGTTATACAGTCTGATAGCAGTGGGTAGAGTGGTGTTATACAGTCTGATAGCAGTGGGTAGAGTTACTATACAGTCTGATAGCAGTGGGTAGAGTGGTGTTATACAGTCTGATAGCAGTGGGTGGAGTTACTATACAGTCTGATAGCAGTGGGTAGAGTGGTGTTATACAGTCTGATAGCAGTGGGTAGAGTGGTGTTATACAGTCTGATAGCAGTGGGTAGAGTGGTGTTATACAGTCTGATAGCAGTGGGTAGAGTGGTGTTATACAGTCTAATAGCAGTGGGTAGAGTTTCTATAGAGTCTGATAGCAGTGGGTAGAGTGGTGTTATACAGTCTGATAGCAGTGGGTAGAGTGGTGTTATACAGTCTGATAGCAGTGGGTAGAGTTACTATACAGTCTGATAGCAGTGGGTAGAGTGATGTTATACAGTCTGATAGCAGTGGGTAGAGTGGTGTTATACAGTCTGATAGCAGTGGGTAGAGTGGTGTTATACAGTCTGATATCAGTGGGTAGAGTTACTATACAGTCTGATAGCAGTGGTAGAGTGGTGTTATACAGTCTGATAGCAGTGGTAGAGTGGTGTTATACAGTCTGATAGCAGTGGGTAGAGTGGTGTTATACAGTCTGATAGCAGTGGGTAGAGTGGTGTTATACAGTCTGATATCAGTGGGTAGAGTTACTATACAGTCTGATCTCAGTGGGTAGAGTTACTATACAGTCTGATCTCAGTGGGTAGAGTTACTATACAGTCTGATAGCAGTGGTAGAGTGGTGTTATACAGTCTGATAGCAGTGGTAGAGTGGTGTTATACAGTCTGATAGCAGTGGGTAGAGTGGTGTTATACAGTCTGATATCAGTGGGTAGAGTGGTGTTATACAGTCTGATATCAGTGGGTAGAGTTACTATACAGTCTGATCTCAGTGGGTAGAGTGGTGTTATACAGTCTGATATCAGTGGGTAGAGTTACTATACAGTCTGATATCAGTGGGTAGAGTTACCATACAGTCTGATCTCAGTGGCTAGAGTTACTATACAGTCTGATAGCAGTGGGTAGAGTGGTGTTATACAGTCTGATATCAGTGGGTAGAGTTACTATACAGTCTGATATCAGTGGGTAGAGTTACTATACAGTCTGATAGCAGTGGGTAGAGTGGTGTTATACAGTCTGATATCAGTGGGTAGAGTGGTGTTATACAGTCTAATCTCAGTGGGTAGAGTTACTATACAGTCTGATCTCAGTGGGTAGAGTTACTATACAGTCTGATATCAGTGGGTAGAGTTACTATACAGTCTGATAGCAGTGGGTAGAGTGGTGTTTTACAGTCTGATCTCAGTGGGTAGAGTTACTATACAGTCTGATATCAGTGGGTAGAGTTACTATACAGTCTGATATCAGTGGGTAGAGTTACTATACAGTCTGATAGCAGTGGGTAGAGTGGTGTTTTACAGTCTGATAGCAGTGGGTAGAGTGGTGTTATACAGTCTGATAGCAGTGGGTAGAGTGGTGTTATACAGTCTGATATCAGTGGGTAGAGTGGTGTTATACAGTCTGATAGCAGTGGGTAGGGTGGTGTTATACAGTCTGATAGCAGTGGGTAGAGTTGTGTTATACAGTCTGATAGCAGTGGGTAGAGTGGTGTTATACAGTCTGATAGCAGTGGGTAGAGTGGTGTTATACAGTCTGATAGCAGTGGGTAGAGTGGTGTTATACAGTCTGATAGCAGTGGGTAGAGTTACTATACAGTCTGATATCAGTGGGTAGAGTTACTATACAGTCTGATCTCAGTGGGTAGAGTTACTATACAGTCTGATCTCAGTGGGTAGAGTTACTATACAGTCTGATCTCAGTGGGTAGAGTTACTATACAGTCTGATATCAGTGGGTAGAGTTACTATACAGTCTGATAGCAGTGGGTAGAGTGGTGTTTTACAGTCTGATCTCAGTGGGTAGAGTTACTATACAGTCTGATATCAGTGGGTAGAGTTACTATACAGTCTGATATCAGTGGGTAGAGTGGTGTTTTACAGTCTGATAGCAGTGGGTAGAGTGGTGTTATACAGTCTGATAGCAGTGGGTAGAGTGGTGTTATACAGTCTGATATCAGTGGGTAGAGTGGTGTTATACAGTCTGATAGCAGTGGGTAGGGTGGTGTTATACAGTCTGATAGCAGTGGGTAGAGTGGTGTTATACAGTCTGATAGCAGTGGGTAGAGTGGTGTTATACAGTCTGATAGCAGTGGGTAGAGTTACTATACAGTCTGATATCAGTGGGTAGAGTGGTGTTATACAGTCTGATAGCAGTGGGTAGAGTGGTGTTATACAGTCTGATAGCAGTGGGTAGAGTTACTATACAGTCTGATAGCAGTGGGTAGAGTGATGTTATACAGTCTGATAGCAGTGGGTAGAGGGGTGTTATACAGTCTGATAGCAGTGGGCAGAGTGGTGTTATACAGTCTGATAGCAGTGGGTAGAGTGGTGTTATACAGTCTAATAGCAGTGGGTAGAGTTACTATAGAGTCTGATAGCAGTGGGTAGAGTGGTGTTATACAGTCTGATATCAGTGGGTAGAGTGGTGTTATACAGTCTGATATCAGTGGGTAGAGTTACTATACAGTCTGATATCAGTGGGTAGAGTTACTATACAGTCTGATAGCAGTGGGTAGAGTGGTGTTATACAGTCTGATAGCAGTGGGTAGAGTGGTGTTATACAGTCTGATAGCAGTGGGTAGAGTGGTGTTATACAGTCTGATAGCAGTGGGTAGAGTGGTGTTATACAGTCTAATAGCAGTGGGTAGAGTTTCTATAGAGTCTGATAGCAGTGGGTAGAGTGGTGTTATACAGTCTGATAGCAGTGGGTAGAGTGGTGTTATACAGTCTGATATCAGTGGGTAGAGTGGTGTTATACAGTCTGATAGCAGTGGGTAGGGTGGTGTTATACAGTCTGATAGCAGTGGGTAGAGTTGTGTTATACAGTCTGATAGCAGTGGGTAGAGTGGTGTTATACAGTCTGATAGCAGTGGGTAGAGTGGTGTTATACAGTCTGATAGCAGTGGGTAGAGTTACTATACAGTCTGATAGCAGTGGGTAGAGTGGTGTTATACAGTCTGATCTCAGTGGGTAGAGTGGTGTTATACAGTCTGATAGCAGTGGGTAGAGTGGTGTTATACAGTCTGATAGCAGTGGGTGGAGTTACTATACAGTCTGATAGCAGTGGGTAGAGTGGTGTTATACAGTCTGATAGCAGTGGGTAGAGTGGTGTTATACAGTCTGATAGCAGTGGGTAGAGTGGTGTTATACAGTCTGATAGCAGTGGGTAGAGTGGTGTTATACAGTCTAATAGCAGTGGGTAGAGTTTCTATAGAGTCTGATAGCAGTGGGTAGAGTGGTGTTATACAGTCTGATAGCAGTGGGTAGAGTGGTGTTATACAGTCTGATAGCAGTGGGTAGAGTGGTGTTATACAGTCTAATAGCAGTGGGTAGAGTTACTATACAGTCTGATATCAGTGGGTAGAGTTACTATACAGTCTGATATCAGTGGGAAGAGTTACTATACAGTCTGATAGCAGTGGGTAGAGTGGTGTTATACAGTCTGATAGCAGTGGGTAGAGTGGTGTTATACAGTCTGACATCAGTGGGTAGAGTGGTGTTATACAGTCTGATAGCAGTGGGTAGAGTGGTGTTATACAGTCTGATAGCAGTGGGTAGAGTGGTGTTATTCAGTCTGATAGCAGTGGGTAGAGTGGTGTTATACAGTCTGATAGCAGTGGGTAGAGTTACTATACAGTCTGATATCAGTGGGTAGAGTGGTGTTATACAGTCTGATAGCAGTGGGCAGAGTGGTGTTATACAGTCTGATAGCAGTGGGTAGAGTGGTGTTATACAGTCTAATAGCAGTGGGTAGAGTTACTATAGAGTCTGATAGCAGTGGGTAGAGTGGTGTTATACAGTCTGATATCAGTATGGTAGAGTGGTGTTATACAGTCTGATAGCAGTGGGTAGAGTGGTGTTATACAGTCTGATAGCAGTGGGTAGAGTTACTATACAGTCTGATAGCAGTGGGTAGAGTGGTGTTATACAGTCTGATAGCAGTGGGTGGAGTTACTATACAGTCTGATAGCAGTGGGTAGAGTGGTGTTATACAGTCTGATAGCAGTGGGTAGAGTGGTGTTATACAGTCTGATAGCAGTGGGTAGAGTGGTGTTATACAGTCTGATAGCAGTGGGTAGAGTGGTGTTATACAGTCTAATAGCAGTGGGTAGAGTTTCTATAGAGTCTGATAGCAGTGGGTAGAGTGGTGTTATACAGTCTGATAGCAGTGGGTAGAGTGGTGTTATACAGTCTGATAGCAGTGGGTAGAGTTACTATACAGTCTGATAGCAGTGGGTAGAGTGATGTTATACAGTCTGATAGCAGTGGGTAGAGTGGTGTTATACAGTCTGATAGCAGTGGGTAGAGTGGTGTTATACAGTCTGATATCAGTGGGTAGAGTTACTATACAGTCTGATAGCAGTGGTAGAGTGGTGTTATACAGTCTGATAGCAGTGGTAGAGTGGTGTTATACAGTCTGATAGCAGTGGGTAGAGTGGTGTTATACAGTCTGATAGCAGTGGGTAGAGTGGTGTTATACAGTCTGATATCAGTGGGTAGAGTTACTATACAGTCTGATCTCAGTGGGTAGAGTTACTATACAGTCTGATCTCAGTGGGTAGAGTTACTATACAGTCTGATAGCAGTGGTAGAGTGGTGTTATACAGTCTGATAGCAGTGGTAGAGTGGTGTTATACAGTCTGATAGCAGTGGGTAGAGTGGTGTTATACAGTCTGATATCAGTGGGTAGAGTGGTGTTATACAGTCTGATATCAGTGGGTAGAGTTACTATACAGTCTGATCTCAGTGGGTAGAGTGGTGTTATACAGTCTGATATCAGTGGGTAGAGTTACTATACAGTCTGATATCAGTGGGTAGAGTTACTATACAGTCTGATCTCAGTGGCTAGAGTTACTATACAGTCTGATAGCAGTGGGTAGAGTGGTGTTATACAGTCTGATATCAGTGGGTAGAGTTACTATACAGTCTGATATCAGTGGGTAGAGTTACTATACAGTCTGATAGCAGTGGGTAGAGTGGTGTTATACAGTCTGATATCAGTGGGTAGAGTGGTGTTATACAGTCTAATCTCAGTGGGTAGAGTTACTATACAGTCTGATCTCAGTGGGTAGAGTTACTATACAGTCTGATATCAGTGGGTAGAGTTACTATACAGTCTGATAGCAGTGGGTAGAGTGGTGTTTTACAGTCTGATCTCAGTGGGTAGAGTTACTATACAGTCTGATATCAGTGGGTAGAGTTACTATACAGTCTGATATCAGTGGGTAGAGTTACTATACAGTCTGATAGCAGTGGGTAGAGTGGTGTTTTACAGTCTGATAGCAGTGGGTAGAGTGGTGTTATACAGTCTGATAGCAGTGGGTAGAGTGGTGTTATACAGTCTGATATCAGTGGGTAGAGTGGTGTTATACAGTCTGATAGCAGTGGGTAGGGTGGTGTTATACAGTCTGATAGCAGTGGGTAGAGTTGTGTTATACAGTCTGATAGCAGTGGGTAGAGTGGTGTTATACAGTCTGATAGCAGTGGGTAGAGTGGTGTTATACAGTCTGATAGCAGTGGGTAGAGTGGTGTTATACAGTCTGATAGCAGTGGGTAGAGTTACTATACAGTCTGATATCAGTGGGTAGAGTTACTATACAGTCTGATCTCAGTGGGTAGAGTTACTATACAGTCTGATCTCAGTGGGTAGAGTTACTATACAGTCTGATCTCAGTGGGTAGAGTTACTATACAGTCTGATATCAGTGGGTAGAGTTACTATACAGTCTGATAGCAGTGGGTAGAGTGGTGTTTTACAGTCTGATCTCAGTGGGTAGAGTTACTATACAGTCTGATATCAGTGGGTAGAGTTACTATACAGTCTGATATCAGTGGGTAGAGTGGTGTTTTACAGTCTGATAGCAGTGGGTAGAGTGGTGTTATACAGTCTGATAGCAGTGGGTAGAGTGGTGTTATACAGTCTGATATCAGTGGGTAGAGTGGTGTTATACAGTCTGATAGCAGTGGGTAGGGTGGTGTTATACAGTCTGATAGCAGTGGGTAGAGTGGTGTTATACAGTCTGATAGCAGTGGGTAGAGTGGTGTTATACAGTCTGATAGCAGTGGGTAGAGTTACTATACAGTCTGATATCAGTGGGTAGAGTGGTGTTATACAGTCTGATAGCAGTGGGTAGAGTGGTGTTATACAGTCTGATAGCAGTGGGTAGAGTTACTATACAGTCTGATAGCAGTGGGTAGAGTGATGTTATACAGTCTGATAGCAGTGGGTAGAGGGGTGTTATACAGTCTGATAGCAGTGGGCAGAGTGGTGTTATACAGTCTGATAGCAGTGGGTAGAGTGGTGTTATACAGTCTAATAGCAGTGGGTAGAGTTACTATAGAGTCTGATAGCAGTGGGTAGAGTGGTGTTATACAGTCTGATATCAGTGGGTAGAGTGGTGTTATACAGTCTGATATCAGTGGGTAGAGTTACTATACAGTCTGATATCAGTGGGTAGAGTTACTATACAGTCTGATAGCAGTGGGTAGAGTGGTGTTATACAGTCTGATATCAGTGGGTAGAGTGGTGTTATACAGTCTAATCTCAGTGGGTAGAGTTACTATACAGTCTGATCTCAGTGGGTAGAGTTACTATACAGTCTGATATCAGTGGGTAGAGTTACTATACAGTCTGATAGCAGTGGGTAGAGTGGTGTTTTACAGTCTGATCTCAGTGGGTAGAGTTACTATACAGTCTGATAGCAGTGGGTAGAGTTACTATACAGTCTAATATCAGTGGGTAGAGTTACTATACAGTCTGATATCAGTGGGTAGAGTTACTATACAGTCTGATAGCAGTGGGTAGAGTGGTGTTTTACAGTCTGATAGCAGTGGGTAGAGTGGTGTTATACAGTCTGATAGCAGTGGGTAGAGTGGTGTTATACAGTCTGATATCAGTGGGTAGAGTGGTGTTATACAGTCTGATAGCAGTGGGTAGGGTGGTGTTATACAGTCTGATAGCAGTGGGTAGAGTTGTGTTATACAGTCTGATAGCAGTGGGTAGAGTGGTGTTATACAGTCTGATAGCAGTGGGTAGAGTGGTGTTATACAGTCTGATAGCAGTGGGTAGAGTTACTATACAGTCTGATAGCAGTGGGTAGAGTGGTGTTATACAGTCTGATCTCAGTGGGTAGAGTGGTGTTATACAGTCTGATAGCAGTGGGTAGAGTGGTGTTATACAGTCTGATAGCAGTGGGTGGAGTTACTATACAGTCTGATAGCAGTGGGTAGAGTGGTGTTATACAGTCTGATAGCAGTGGGTAGAGTGGTGTTATACAGTCTGATAGCAGTGGGTAGAGTGGTGTTATACAGTCTGATAGCAGTGGGTAGAGTGGTGTTATACAGTCTAATAGCAGTGGGTAGAGTTTCTATAGAGTCTGATAGCAGTGGGTAGAGTGGTGTTATACAGTCTGATAGCAGTGGGTAGAGTGGTGTTATACAGTCTGATAGCAGTGGGTAGAGTGGTGTTATACAGTCTAATAGCAGTGGGTAGAGTTACTATACAGTCTGATATCAGTGGGTAGAGTTACTATACAGTCTGATATCAGTGGGAAGAGTTACTATACAGTCTGATAGCAGTGGGTAGAGTGGTGTTATACAGTCTGATAGCAGTGGGTAGAGTGGTGTTATACAGTCTGACATCAGTGGGTAGAGTGGTGTTATACAGTCTGATAGCAGTGGGTAGAGTGGTGTTATACAGTCTGATAGCAGTGGGTAGAGTGGTGTTATTCAGTCTGATAGCAGTGGGTAGAGTGGTGTTATACAGTCTGATAGCAGTGGGTAGAGTTACTATACAGTCTGATATCAGTGGGTAGAGTGGTGTTATACAGTCTGATAGCAGTGGGCAGAGTGGTGTTATACAGTCTGATAGCAGTGGGTAGAGTGGTGTTATACAGTCTAATAGCAGTGGGTAGAGTTACTATAGAGTCTGATAGCAGTGGGTAGAGTGGTGTTATACAGTCTGATATCAGTATGGTAGAGTGGTGTTATACAGTCTGATAGCAGTGGGTAGAGTGGTGTTATACAGTCTGATAGCAGTGGGTAGAGTTACTATACAGTCTGATAGCAGTGGGTAGAGTGGTGTTATACAGTCTGATAGCAGTGGGTGGAGTTACTATACAGTCTGATAGCAGTGGGTAGAGTGGTGTTATACAGTCTGATAGCAGTGGGTAGAGTGGTGTTATACAGTCTGATAGCAGTGGGTAGAGTGGTGTTATACAGTCTGATAGCAGTGGGTAGAGTGGTGTTATACAGTCTAATAGCAGTGGGTAGAGTTTCTATAGAGTCTGATAGCAGTGGGTAGAGTGGTGTTATACAGTCTGATAGCAGTGGGTAGAGTGGTGTTATACAGTCTGATAGCAGTGGGTAGAGTGGTGTTATACAGTCTAATAGCAGTGGGTAGAGTTACTATACAGTCTGATATCAGTGGGTAGAGCTACTATACAGTCTGATATCAGTGGGAAGAGTTACTATACAGTCTGATAGCAGTGGGTAGAGTGGTGTTATACAGTCTGATAGCAGTGGGTAGAGTGGTGTTATACAGTCTGACATCAGTGGGTAGAGTGGTGTTATACAGTCTGATAGCAGTGGGTAGAGTGGTGTTATACAGTCTGATAGCAGTGGGTAGAGTGGTGTTATTCAGTCTGATAGCAGTGGGTAGAGTGGTGTTATACAGTCTGATAGCAGTGGGTAGAGTTACTATACAGTCTGATATCAGTGGGTAGAGTGGTGTTATACAGTCTGATAGCAGTGGGCAGAGTGGTGTTATACAGTCTGATAGCAGTGGGTAGAGTGGTGTTATACAGTCTAATAGCAGTGGGTAGAGTTACTATAGAGTCTGATAGCAGTGGGTAGAGTGGTGTTATACAGTCTGATATCAGTGGGTAGAGTGGTGTTATACAGTCTGATAGCAGTGGGTAGAGTGGTGTTATACAGTCTGATAGCAGTGGGTAGAGTTACTATACAGTCTGATAGCAGTGGGTAGAGTGGTGTTATACAGTCTGATCTCAGTGGGTAGAGTGGTGTTATACAGTCTGATAGCAGTGGGTAGAGTGGTGTTATACAGTCTGATAGCAGTGGGCGGAGTTACTATACAGTCTGATAGCAGTGGGTAGAGTGGTGTTATACAGTCTGATAGCAGTGGGTAGAGTGGTGTTATACAGTCTGATAGCAGTGGGTAGAGTGGTGTTATACAGTCTGATAGCAGTGGGTAGAGTGGTGTTATACAGTCTAATAGCAGTGGGTAGAGTTTCTATAGAGTCTGATAGCAGTGGGTAGAGTGGTGTTATACAGTCTGATAGCAGTGGGTAGAGTGGTGTTATACAGTCTGATAGCAGTGGGTAGAGTGGTGTTATACAGTCTAATAGCAGTGGGTAGAGTTACTATACAGTCTGATATCAGTGGGTAGAGTTACTATACAGTCTGATATCAGTGGGAAGAGTTACTATACAGTCTGATAGCAGTGGGTAGAGTGGTGTTATACAGTCTGATAGCAGTGGGTAGAGTGGTGTTATACAGTCTGACATCAGTGGGTAGAGTGGTGTTATACAGTCTGATAGCAGTGGGTACAGTGGTGTTATACAGTCTGATAGCAGTGGGTAGAGTGGTGTTATTCAGTCTGATAGCAGTGGGTAGAGTGGTGTTATACAGTCTGATAGCAGTGGGTAGAGTTACTATACAGTCTGATATCAGTGGGTAGAGTGGTGTTATACAGTCTGATAGCAGTGGGTAGAGTGGTGTTATACAGTCTGATAGCAGTGGGTAGAGTTACTATACAGTCTGATAGCAGTGGGTAGAGTGGTGTTATACATTCTGATAGCAGTGGGTAGAGTGGTGTTATACAGTCTAATAGCAATGGGTAGAGTTACTATAGAGTCTGATAGCAGTGGGTAGAGTGGTGTTATACAGTCTGATATCAGTGGGTAGAGTGGTGTTATACAGTCTGATAGCAGTGGGTAGAGTGGTGTTATACAGTCTGATAGCAGTGGGTAGAGTGGTGTTTTACAGTCTGATTGTCATGTATTGTCATGTTGTGTCTTGTTTCTGTCCTTTCCCTTCACCCTGTCTCCCTCTGCTGGTCGTTATTAGGTTACCTTTTCTCCCCCTCTTTCCCCCTCTTTCCCCCAGCTGTTCCTTGTCTCCTCCTAACTACCTCGTCACCCCTTTTCCCACCTGTTCCCTTTTTCCCTCTGATTAGTCCTCTATATCTCTCTCTGTTTTTGCTCCTGTCTTTGTCGGATTCTTGTTTGTGTTATTCATGCCTGAACCAGACTATCGTCATGTTTGCTGCAACCTTGTCCTGTCCTGTCGGAATCTGCCGGTCCATCTGAGCCTACCTATGTTTTGTCATTAAAGAAGCTCTGTTTACGTTAATTCGCTTTTGGGTCCTCATTCACGCACCGTAACAGAAGAATCCGACCAAGAATGGACCCAGCGACTTCGGATCCTCTCCACTCAGCCGTCGAGATCCAGGGAGCGATGCTAGGCAGACACGAGCAGGAATTGTCTGCTGCTCGACATGCCGTTGAGACCCTGGCCACCCAAGTCTCCAACCTCACAGAACAGGTTCACCATCTCCGCCTCGATCCACCGGCCACTTCCAGGGCTTTCGAATCTCCGGAGCCCAGAATCAATAACCCGCCGTGTTACTCTGGGGAGCCCACTGAATGCCGCTCGTTCCTCACCCAGTGTGATATTGTGTTTTCTCTCCAGCCCAACACTTACTCCAGGAGCACTGCTCGTGTCGCCTACGTCATATCTCTCGGTTCTGTTATTTCCGCTGAAGGCATTAAGATGGATCCCGCTAAGGTCCAAGCTGTCATTGATTGGCCCGTCCCTAAGTCACGCGTCGAGCTGCAGCGCTTTCTCGGCTTCGCGAACTTCTATCGTCGTTTCATCCGTAATTTCGGTCAGGTGGCAGCTCCTCTCACAGCCCTTACTTCTGTCAAGACGTGCTTTAAGTGGTCCGTTTCCGCCCAGGGAGCTTTTGATCTCCTCAAGAATCGTTTTACATCCGCACCTATCCTTGTTACACCTGACGTCACTAGACAGTTCGTTGTCGAGGTTGACGCGTCAGAGGTGGGCGTGGGAGCCATTCTTTCTCAGCGCTCCCTCTCTGACGACAAGGTCCACCCTTGCGCGTATTTTTCTCATCGCCTGTCGCCGTCGGAACGTAACTATGATGTGGGAAACCGCGAACTGCTCGCCATCCGCTTAGCCCTAGGCGAATGGCGACAGTGGTTGGAGGGGGCGACCGTTCCTTTTGTCGTTTGGACTGACCATAGGAACCTTGAGTACATCCGTTCTGCCAAACGACTTAATGCGCGTCAGGCGCGCTGGGCGCTGTTTTTCGCTCGTTTCGAGTTCGTGATTTCTTATCGTCCGGGCTCTAAGAACACCAAGCCTGATGCTTTATCTCGTCTCTTCAGTTCTTCAGTAGCCTCCACTGACCCCGAGGGGATTCTCCCTGAGGGGCGTGGTGTCGGGTTGACTGTCTGGGGAATTGAGAGGCAGGTAAAGCAAGCACTCACTCAAACTCCGTCGCCGCGCGCTTGTCCTAGGAATCTTCTTTTCGTTCCCGTTCCTACTCGTCTGGCCGTTCTTCAGTGGGCTCACTCTGCCAAGTTAGCCGGCCACCCTGGCGTTCGGGGTACGCTTGCTTCCATTCGCCAGCGTTTTTGGTGGCCCACCCGGGAGCATGACACGCGTCGCTTCGTGGCTGCTTGTTCGGTCTGCGCGCAGACTAAGTCCGGTAACTCCCCTCCTGCCGGCCGTCTCAGGCCGCTTCCCATTCCCTCTCGACCGTGGTCTCTGTTATTCTTACGGTTGTCGACAGGTTCTCTAAGGCGGCTCATTTTATTCCCCTTGCTAAGCTTCCTTCTGCTAAAGAGACGGCACAAATCATCATCGAGAATGTTTTCAGAATTCATGGCCTTCCGTCAGACGTCGTTTCGGACAGAGGTCCGCAATTCACGTCTCAATTTTGGAGGGAGTTTTGCCGTTTGATTGGGGCTTCCGTCAGTCTCTCTTCCGGCTTTCACCCCCAGTCTAACGGTCAAGCAGAACGGGCCAATCAGACTATTGGTCGCATCTTACGCAGTCTTTCTTTTCGCAACCCTGCGTCTTGGTCAGAACAGCTCCCCTGGGCAGAATACGCCCACAACTCGCTTCCTTCGTCTGCGACCGGGCTATCTCCTTTTCAGAGTAGCCTCGGGTACCAGCCTCCGCTGTTCTCATCTCAGTTCGCCGAGTCCAGCGTCCCCTCCGCTCAGGCTTTTGTCCAACGTTGCGAGCGCACCTGGAAGAGGGTCAGGTCTGCACTTTGCCGTTATAGGGCGCAGACTGTGAGAGCTGCTAATAAGCGTAGAACTAAGAGTCCTAGATATTGTCGCGGTCAGAGAGTTTGGCTCTCCACTCAGAACCTTCCCCTTAAGACCGCTTCTCGCAAGTTGACCCCGCGGTTCATTGGTCCGTTCCGTATTTCTCAGATCATTAATCCTGTCGCAGTTCGACTTCTTCTTCCGCGATATCTTCGTCGCGTCCACCCGGTCTTCCATGTCTCCTGTATCAAGCCCGTTCTTCGCGCCCCCGCTCGTCTTCCCCCCCCCCCCCCCCCCCATCCTTGTCGAGGGCGCACCCATCTACAGGGTCCGTAGGATTTTGGACATGCGTCCTCGGGGCCGTGGTCATCAGTACCTAGTACTTTTGGGTCCTCATTCACGCACCGTAACACTGATAGCAGTTTGTAGAGTGGTGTTATACAGTCTGATAGCAGTGGGTAGAGTGGTGCTATACAGTCTGATAGCAGTGGGTAGAGTGGTGTTATACAGTCTGATAGCAGTGGGTAGAGTGGTGCTATACAGTCTGATAGCAGTGGGTAGAGTTACTATAGAGTCTGATAGCAGTGGGTAGAGTCGTGTTATACAGTCTCTCTAGGTGGAGATGGAGGTAAGGCTTTCTACTGATAGTCAGATGAATGATTTATGAATAATCTATATCACACACACACACACACACACACACACACACACACACACACACACAAACGTGAAGGGCTGTCATTCAATTCAATTTCTGTCTCCCCATTTCTCTCGCTCTCTCTCTCTCTCGCTCTCTCTCTCTCTCTCGAGCTCTCTCTCTCTCAGAGACAGGCTGTACCCGTTACCTTCTGTCTGTCGATGCTAGAGGTTTCCTTGACACAGTTTAGCTGGATACAGACCTAGCTTAGAGTGAGAGACAATATAAACTCTGTCCCCCAAATTATACCCTATACCCTTTGTAGCATACTGCTTTTGACCAGGGCCCATAGATCTCTGTTTAAAAGTAAAGTACTATATAGGGAATAGGGTCCCAATTGGGATGCAAAAAAACATGGCATTAGTATTTTCACTACTGCTCAGCATTTTATCCTACTTTTCCCATTTTGCATCGCATGCTAGTTCTGAGATCAATGGGAACGGGCCAGAGGAAGATTAAAGTTACTCTGAATGCAGCGAGCGTAGTCAAAGCATTAGGAAGTATGATTTCATTATATTGTTGGTAGAAAGATTTCAGTCTGCCCAGCCCTAGCTGCTTCACTTCAGTCTAATTAATCTATGTAGCAGCCTAGAAAACCTGATTTACCGTTAAAGTAGGAACTTGAGTGAATCTGAGATGTAGGAATATTTTATTTGCGTCTCTCTCTCTCTCTCTCTCTCTCTCTCTCTGTCTCTCTCTTTGGCTTACGTTCCTCTAAGTCCTGTTTTACAGCTTGTTTGTCATTGAATACAAACATGTGTTATGCTGTAAAGCTGAATTATTAAGGGTAAATTAATTCTGCTATAAGTTGGCACTCAGAGAAAACAAGGCCAGTTTGTCAGCCGCGCCTTAGCCAGATCAGCCAATGGGACAAGTCGTACACCCTGGCCTTTGTGTGATTTATTTTATGCTTTATTTAGAAAAGTTAGAAGTAAAGAGAGAGAGATAGATGAAAGGGGGGTTTCAGTAAGAGGTGTGGCTACTTATATTTGTCCTATGGGTGGACACGGTGATGGGGTTTCAGTAGGAGGTGTGGCTACTTATATTTGTCCTATGGGTGGACACGGTGATGGGGTTTCAGTAGGAGGTGTGGCTACTTATATTTTTGTCCTATGGGTGGACACGGTGATGGGGTTTCAGTAGGAGGTGTGGCTACTTATATTTGTCCTATGGGTGGACACAGTGATAGGGTTTCAGTAGGAGGTGTGGCTACTTATATTTGTCCTATGGGTGGACACGGTGATGGGGTTTCAGTAGGAGGTGTGGCTACTTATATTTGTCCTCTGGGTGGACACGATGATGGGGTTTCAGTAGGAGGTGTGGCTACTTATATTTGTCCTCTGGGTGGACACGATGATGGAACCCTGGTCTGTGGGGCTGACACATACCTACACATAAATGCTCTTTTAATTTGACCAGTTTCTCACAGCAGGTAAATAATCTTGTAACAACAGGAAATGTTAATTATTACATAGATTATAATTAATATACATTTTTAAAGGGGGTTGATACATTTTTAATTAGAATAAATCAAGTCTGACATTTTAAAGTGGAAATTACAAACTTTAGAAGCCTCTTTAAAACCATGAGTACACTGTAATTATCATTCTCTGCAGTGCAGGAAAATTCTCTGTCTTTAACGTCTGGTTTATGGCACTGCTGGGAACATTATTGGGACATTGGCTTTTTGAGCTTGTAAAATGAGCTGGTGTTCTGTCTATGAAACAGCTGTGTTCTGTATTCATAGTAGTCTGTTGTCGCTGTGGTAAACATTGAAGGCAACAAATACTAGAGTGTAGACAAGCCCAAAGCAACCACAGCCTTAAACTGTTAGACACTCTTGATGGACCTATGTGTTTATGTGTGTGTGTGTGTGTGTGTTTATGTGTGTGTTTATGTGTGTGTGTGTGTGTGTGCGTGTGTGTGTGTGTGTGTGTCTCTAAAATACAGTATCTCTGTGTGTGTCTCTAACATACAGTATCTGTGTGTGTGTGTGTGTGTGTGTGTGTGTGTGTGTGTGTGGTCTAACTTTACTATTCTTTTGGGTTCCAAAAAGGATAATGTAGGTTTAGGATTAGGGGTTAGGTTTAGGTTAGGGGTTAGGTTTAGGGTTAGGTTTAGGGTTAGGGGTTAGGTTTAGGGTTAGGTTAGGGGTTAGGTTTAGGTTAGGGGTTAGGTTTAGGATTAGGGGTTAGGTTTAGGATTAGGGGTTAGGTTTAGGATTAGGGGTTAGGTTTAGGATTAGGGGTTAGGTTTAGGTTAGGTTTAGGGTTAGGATTAGGTTAGGGGTTAGGTTTAGGGTTAGGGGTTAGGTTTAGGATTAGGGGTTAGGTTTAGGATTAGGGGTTAGGTTTAGGTTAGGGGTTAGGTTTAGGGTTAGGATTAGGTTAGGGGTTTAGGGTTAGGGGTTAGGTTTAGGGTTAGGATTAGGTTAGGGGTTAGGTTTAGGGTTAGGGGTTAGGTTTAGGGTTAGGTTTAAGTTAGGGGTTAGGTTTAGGGTTAGGTTTAGGTTAGGGGTTAGGTTTAGGGTTAGGTTTAGGGTTAGGGGTTAGGTTTAGGGTTAGGTTAGGGGTTAGGTTTAGGTTAGGGGTTAGGTTTAGGATTAGGGGTTAGGTTTAGGATTAGGGGTTAGGTTTAGGATTAGGGGTTAGGTTTAGGATTAGGGGTTAGGTTTAGGTTAGGTTTAGGGTTAGGATTAGGTTAGGGGTTAGGTTTAGGGTTAGGGGTTAGGTTTAGGATTAGGGGTTAGGTTTAGGATTAGGGGTTAGGTTTAGGTTAGGGGTTAGGTTTAGGGTTAGGATTAGGTTAGGGGTTAGGTTTAGGGTTAGGGGTTAGGTTTAGGGTTAGGATTAGGTTAGGGGTTAGGTTTAGGGTTAGGGGTTAGGTTTAGGGTTAGGTTTAAGTTAGGGGTTAGGTTTAGGGTTAGGTTTAGGTTAGGGGTTAGGTTTAGGTTAGGAGTTAGGTTTAGGGTTAAGGGTTAGGGGTTAGGGGTTAGGGTTAGGGGTTAGGGTTAGGGTTAGGTTCAGGTTTATGTTTAGGTTTAGGGTTAGGTTTAGGTTTAGGTTAGGGGTTAGGTTCAGGGTTAGGTTTAGGTTTAGTTTAGGGGTTAGGTTTAGGGTTAAGTTTAGGGTTAGGTTTAGTTTAGGGGTTAGGTTTAGGGTTAGGGTTAGGTTAGGGGTTAGGTTTAGGGTTAGAGGTTAAGTTTAGGGTTAGGTTTAGGTTTAGGTTTAGGGTTTGAAGGTTGTGGTTGAGGTTAGGGTTTAGGTTTAGGGTTAGAAGGTTAGGTTTGAGGTTAGGGTTAGATCAAGGTTTAGGGTTAGGTTTAGGTTTAGGTTTAGGGTTTGAAGGTTGTGGTTGAGGTTAGGGTTTAGGTTTAGGGTTAGAAGGTTGGGTTTGAGGTTGGGGTTAGATCAAGGTTTAGGGTTAGGTTTAGGGTTAGGTTTAGGGTTAGGTTTAGGGTTAGGTTTAGGGTTAGAAGGTTGGGTTTGAGGTTAGGGTTAGATCAAGGTTTAGGGTCAGGGCTAGGTTTAGGGTTAGGGTTAGATCAAGGTTTAGGGTTAGGGTTAGATCAAGGTTTAGGGTCAGGGCTAGGTTTAGGGTTAGGGTTAGATCAAGGTTTAGGGTTAGGGTTAGATCAAGGTTTAGGGTCAGGGCTAGGTTTAGGGTTAGGGTTAGATCAAGGTTTAGGGTTAGGGCTAGGGTTAGGGTTAGGGTTAGATCAAGGTTTAGGGTTAGGTTTAGGGTTAGGTTTAGGGTTAGAAGGTTGGGTTTGAGGTTAGGGTTAGATCAAGGTTTAGGGTCAGGGCTAGGGTTAGGGTTAGGGTTAGATCAAGGTTTAGGGTTAGGGTTAGATCAAGGGTTAGGGCTAGGGAAAATAGGATTTTGAATCGGAATACATTTTTGGGCCGCCACTTGGATAGTAAAACCAACGTGTCTTTGTGTGTGAGAGGGTGTGTGTATGTGAGAGAGAGAGGGCGTGTGCGTGCCACTAGAAACGATTGTCGGAACTAGAAGCACAAGCATTTCACTACATTAACATCTGCTAACCGTGTGTATGTGACAAATAACATTTGATTTGATTTGATTCACTACCAATCCATTTATTGAAATCAACGTTCAAGAGTCAACTGCACGACACATTGGCATCGTAAGAGAATGCTGCTGATTACTGCTACTCTTCATTCACCTATCCACCTTTAGGAGGGTCCATCTTGTTGACACTGCTGCTGATGCCATGCCCAGAGGTGTTATGTGATTGTTGTTATGTAGGCAGGGCAGCAGGGCAGCAATGATGTAACATCACTGAGCGTGTCAGCCAAGGGCTCTGATAAAGTCTGTTAACTCCTGCTCCAATTACACATGCACACACACGCACACACGCACGCACGCACACACGCACGCACGCACACACAGACACAGACACACACACATTTACATGCACACAAGATTGCACGCATGCACACACACACACACACACACAGGCATGCAGAAGGGCCTCATCTGGTCAAGGACTAAAGGCTTGGAGCCACATCAGTCTAGATGGCAGCTGTGTGTGTGTGTGTGTGTGTGTGTGTGTATGTGTGTGTGTGTGTGTGTGTGTGTGTGTGTGTGTGTGTGTGTGTGTGTGTGTGTGTCTGTGTGTGTGTGTGTGTGTGTGTGTGTGTGTGTGTGTGTGTTGTACCACAGGTGATACACATGGCTGGATGATGATGGGAGAAGCTTAATGGAGGACGAACATTGATTAGAGCTACTGGATTTAATGAGGTGGAATTGATTGAGATCATGGAACTATCTAACTCTGATTATAAATGAAAATGGACTCAATTGAACTCCTGTAAATAGGTTAATTAAATCTAAGTTACTAATTAATTAACGTGTTATTACATGTTATTAATGCAGTAGTTATTGCTTAGTACCAAAGCATTACACAAGTAGTATCTGTAAAAAATTGCGTAAAACTCCTGCTGAAATGTTATTTTTGTCGGCTAAAGCTAAATAACAACAACAAGGGTCGTGACAAACAAAGTGAGAAGTTCTATGTTGAACCTCAATGCACTTAACCAACCTGAACCTCAATGCACTTAACTAACCTGAACCTCAATGCACTTAACTAACCTGAACCTCAATGCACTTAACTAACCTGAACCTCAATGCACTTAACTAACCTGAACCTCAGCTGAACCTACTATTTGTTTAGCAGACTGAGGTTAATCACTTCAGTGCTTGTCTATCCATCCTTGTATGTGTGTGTGCTGGTGTGTGTGTGTTGGTGTGTGTGTGTTGGTGTGTGTGTGCGACAATTTGTTTTGCGTGTGCCTGCCTACCCCGGGCGAGTTTGCCTGCATGTGTATAGTTAAAGCCTCTCTCTCTCTCTCTCTCTCTCTCCCTCTCTCCCTCTCTCCCTCTCTCTCCCTCTCTCCCTCTCTCTGACCCTAGCATGGGAGGCCCTGCTGAGATGAATGATGTGAGGCGGTCAGCTAGACTCATGGCAGCTGCTTCCTGTCCCCCCTCCCCTCCATCCCCAGACCCAGCCCCCCATGGTCCATGTCAAATATAACTATCCCAACACAGCAGCGCATGGGCACTACAGTCTACGGTTACTGCTGCTCTCTCTCTAACAACAAGCCTTATTCTTTACACTTAAATCCAATTCAGGTGTTCAATCAATTAGTCAACGAACCAATGATATGCTGGCTTGATTACAGGGTATTTAGTCCCACCTGTGACATATCTATATGGGTCAATTAGGGGTTCAGAAACTTCAAATGGCACCACATATCCCCCCGTATAGTACTTTACTCTATTAGCAGAGTTAGAGTTTGTTACAAATCGCTAGGACTCATTTCTCAATACTTAGGTCACGTTTTCAAAACCCTTCACAAGTGAACGCAACAGCAGTCGGTGTGGTCTAAACTGTGGATAATTTTTCATTGCTTTTAACACAAAATGCGTTCAATGATTACATTTTTCAAATTTCATGAATTATTTTCTCACTTAGACACGACCATCACCAAAACTGTACCTACAAGCCAATTTTCGCAAGATTTACATACTCTTTTCAAAACTCTTAAACTTAAGTTCAAAACCTAACATAACACACAGTTGAATAAGACAGCAATTTGCTACATTTCTACAGTAATAGCGTATTGAAATATATTCCAAATCTAAAAAATGAAATACTATCAAAACAATTAGACCAACCACAGCTGATTCCCATTGTAGCTGAACACCTACAATGTCATTACCATCTATACAAAAGGGGACATCATAGGAATAATGCTGTACTGTAATGTAAACATGGACCCAGTAGGAGATAGAGAAGTGGCTGACAGAGGAAGAAGAGTGGCTGGGAGAGGAAGAGGAGTACGTATGCGTGGTGGAAGAAGACCGAGAGGAAGATCAAGAGCTGTAGTCTCAGATGAGATTAGGGCCACTATAATTGATCCTGTAATAGATCATGGTCTTTCAATGAGAGAGGCTGGTCTGAGAGTGCAGCCAAATCTGCAACGCTCAACAGTGGCATCTATTGTGAGACATTTCCGTCAAAACAACAGGTAAGATGTGCATTCTGCAAGGACATCTGAATTAACTGCACATTACAGAAGTAAATTGAGCAAAGCCTCCAAAACCCACTTGTGTGTAATTGTTTTTGTATTTCTGCTGAGGACCCAACGGTTACCTCCCACAGGCGGGAGAGGTAGGATTTGTACTGCTGTGCAGGAAACTGCAATCGTTGATATGGTCATCAGAAACAATGGCATAAAACTCACAGAGATTTGGGACAGAGTGTTGGCAGACAACATTACATTTGGAAATATTCACAATGTAAGCATAACAACTCATTTCTAGACTCCTGAAACAACATCAAGTCAGGATGAAGCAGTTGTACACTGTCCCCTTTGAGAGGAACTCTGAACCAGTCAAGCAACTCAGGAACCAATATGTCCAGGAAAGATGACCATAAAATACAGAACTGGTTTTTAACAAAACCAAACAGGGCAGAGGCACACAATGGCATGTTTTTAGGTATAATGTGAACTACCGTAATAGCCTAACTCTTATGTTGCCATGTGGATTTAGTTTTGAGAGTCATGGAGATTGAATCCAGGCAAACACCCCACATATTCCTCCTTGTGGATGAGGCTGGTTTCAACTTGGCCAAAACACGGCGGTGAGGAAGGAATGTGATTGGGAAAAGAGCCACAGTGGATGTCCCGGGCCAGAAGGGTGCCAACATCACACTGTGTGCTGCAATATCCTCTGTTGGATTGCTGTCACACAACCCGCTAATTGGGCCGTACAACACCGAGCGTCTCATTACATTCCTGGATGACATCTACGGAAGGGTTGGGTCAGGTGAGGAAAGAGTTGCAGTGAGGCGAAATCGGCCAACGTTTGTAATTGTATGGGACAATGTGTCATTTCACCACTCCGATACAGTCACAGAGTGGTTTACAGCCCATCCCAGGATGGTGTCACTTTTCCTCCTTCCTCACTCTCCATTCCTCAACCCCATAGAGGAATTATTTTCCTCCCACCTTACTCTCCATTCCTCAACCCCATAGTGGAATTATTTTCCTCCCACCTCACCCTCCATTCCTCAACCCCATAGTGGAATTATTTTCCTCCTTCCTTACTCTCCATTCCTCAACCCCATAGTGGAATTATTTTCCTCCCACCTTACTCTCCATTCCTCAACCCCATAGAGGAATTATTTTCATCCCACCTTACTCTCCATTCCTCAACCCCATAGAGGAATTATTTTCCTCCTTCCTTACTCTCCATTCCTCAACCCCATAGAGGAATTATTTTCATCCCACCTTACTCTCCATTCCTCAACCCCATAGAGGAATTATTTTCATCCCACCTTACTCTCCATTCCTCAACCCCATAGTGGAACTATTTTTCCTCCCACCTCACCCTCCATTCCTCAACATCATACAGGAATTATGTTCCTCATGGAGGTGGAAGGTTTATGACCACCATCCACATGATCAAATGTCCCTCCTGGATGCAATGAATGCTGGATGCCTGGACATATCTGCAGAAGATTGCCAGGGGTGGACCAGGCCAATAGATTAGTTCCTAGGTGTATTCCCCAAGATGACATAAGATGTGATGTGGATGAGAACCTGTGGCCAAATACATAAGACAGGGTTGACTAGTATTGCTAGTGTATCTGTATCGGTATATGTTGTATATACAAATACTTGTATTTTGGAATCACTCAATGCCATAAAAGATATTGAAGCATATGTCTGATTCATTCCTGTAACATATACTGCAGTGAATTCTAAACAGTAGAGGTGTCATTATTGTTTTGCAAAGACATTTGACAAAAGAAAACATTGTGTAACGCTACCTGTTGTTAGTGTTGTTTAGGTGATTGTTTTATGAGTGACAAAGTGTGCTTGTTGGGTGACAACCTTTGTGTTATGGAAGAATGAGTTGATTTGAGACATGTATGAAGTGATTTGGTACTCTTAGTGCATTTTGGATGTGAAATGAACTGCTGTGCCCAAGCTGAAAGTTGGTTAGGAGAATTGTTTGAAGTGTTTTGAAAAAGTGACCTAAGTATTGAGAAATAGGCCCTAGCGATTGTAAAAAATAAACTGTAAATAAATTACTTCCATGAAGGAGGTGGATTCGTTCTTTACAATTGTTTCTGAGGTTAACAGCTTGTCTCCTTTTGAAGTCTAGTCGTTCCATTGTGAATCCTGATTGTGTGTGCGTGTGTGTGTCTGTGTGTGTGTGTGTGTGTGTGTGTGTGTGTGTGTGTGTGTGTGTGTTTGTGTGTCAGTGTCAGTGTCAGTGTCTGTGTCTGTGTCTGTGTCTGTGTGTCTGTGTGTCTGTGTGTCTGTGTGTGTGAGTGTGTGTGTGTGTGTCTGTGTCTGTGTCTGTGTCTGTGTCTGTGTGTTTGTGGCCATGTCCGAATACCCATACTTACGTTCAAAATAGTAGGCTTTTGGGGGGTGAAAATAGCTCAATAGCATGTCAAATGTAGAAAATTGAGTTCGCTTTTAAATGCCAGGATTTCGTACTTATTTTTGGCATTTTGTTATAGAGTTCGTTATTGAGGAAGAGAATCCTCTTTTCACACCCGTTGGTTCGGGAACAGCTGATAATCAGAATAGGGGACGCTCTCTACAAAAATATACGAATGAGAACAAGCGAGATTGTGCATTAGACGATGCATTCTCAGTACGGATGAGTAGGATGTTGATATTAGTTACTGCATATATTTACTAAATAGTACTGTATGTTCCAAATAGTTTGTAGTACACAGTATGCAGGGTAGTTTTAGTAAGTAGTAGTTAAGACAGATTTCAGACACAGCCTATGTATCAGGTTTCAGGTAAGACCCAAGTGCAGACCGTGTTGAAGTAACACGTTTATTACAGCAACAACAAGGGCAGGCAAACGACAGGTCAAGACAGGCAAGGGTTGATAATCCAGAGTAGATGGGCAAAGGTACAGGATGGCAGGCAGGCCCAGGGTCAGGTCAGGCAGGACCTGGAAACAGGAGACAAAAGGCTGAGAGACATGGGTTTAGCTCTAGACATGTGAAAAGTAGAAAGTATACGGAGGGTATGGGGCAAAAGAGAACGAACAGCAGAGGGGCTATTGATTTTGGTCCAGGGGGGAAAGGTCTCGGCTTCCGGAGTGTGTAGCCACGGGGTTATAGCGGCGTGCCAGCGCATCTGGCTTTAGCTCCTTTGGTACTGGTCGGTGTTGTGGAAGCGAAGTGGCCCGGGCCTTCCTGAACCCCTCCCGGAGGTCTTGGTACTCCGCGGGAATGGCAGAGAGGTTCGGGGCAATTTCCAAGCCCCCAGGAAGACGTCCCGGGGCAGGCAGAGCTGATTTCAGGCAATGGGCGTGGCAGAACAGGCTCAAGCCCACGATGGCACCAGTAGACCTGTCAATCGAGGGATTGTGTCGCTGGAACCAAGAGAATTCCAAAACCACAGAAACCTGCGGAGACTCAATTAGCAGGAATTGGATCGTCTATCTGTGGTTCCCCGACACTCATAGGTTGATGGAGGTGATATGGTGGGTGAGCCCGCCTATAGAGCACCTGTCCAGCGCTCTAACATCCATGGGAATGGAGATGGGTTAAGTGGGGACGCCCAGCTCGGACGCCAGGGTAACGTCCATAAGTCTCATATCGGCCCCCGTCAATGAGTATCTGAAGAGACTTGGACTGGTCACCCCACAGCATGGTGGCATGGAGAGGGGGGGGGGGGTGAGTAAGGTGAGAAGCAACATTATCCTTAAGACCCTCCAGAGTACTCAATCCTACCAATGAGCTAGGTCTCTTTAATAAGGGACAGGTAGACATAATGACCGGCAATACCGCAATACAGACAACTCTGGGTGTTAAGTCTGCGCACGCATTCGGCTGGAGACAGCCTAGCCCTGCCAAGCTGCATTGGCTTGGGAAGGGGCAAATCGGCAGTCTTCGAAGGCTCTATGAGTAACTCTGGTAAACTCGTATCCTCTCGGGGACAAAGACGCTGGGGACTTCTGGAGTTCATCAGATGCAAGGTGGGATCCTTGAGTAATCGATTGGGACCCCAATCAGACCTCTTCTCCCTCCTACGTTCCCGTAGCCGACCATCAATCCGGATGGTTAAAGTGATGAGTGAGTCGAGATCGGGCGAGTGCACTCCCGGACATCATAATACTGTACACTATCTTCGAGCGGCCCGAGGTGAACGAAGAAGGCTGCAGTTCGAAATCGAGGGAGCACTGGGAGAGAAAGGCCCAGCAGGTTCTGGAATCTGCATCTTAGCGCTCCGGGGGAGGTAAGCGGGGTTCCTGGTAAACCACGGATTTTCTCCCGCAAAGCGTCCAATGCTAGGTGGTGACGTTCGGCCACGTCCTGGAACCTTTCCATCAGACCACGAAACAACTCCTTGTGTCTACCAATGAGGGCTCCTTGTGATGAGATGGCGTTGAGGAGCTGGTCCAAGTCTGCTGGGTCAGTCATGGCCCGTTCGTACTATCACGTTTCAGGTAAGACCCAAGTGCAGACTGTGTTGAAGTAACAATGTTTATTGTAACAGGGGCAGGCAAAAGACAGGTCAAGGCAGGCAGGGGTCGATAATCCAGAGTAGAGGCAAAGGTAGAGGACAGCAGGCAGGCCCAGGTCAGGCAGGCCCAGGTCAGGCAGAGGTCTGTAAGGGGTAGGGGCCAAGGTAGAAGACGGCAGGCAGGCTTAGAGTCAGGACAGGCAAGAGTCAAAACCAGGAGGACTAGAAAAAGAGAGACTGAGAAAAAGCTGGTTGACTTGAACAAACAAGACAAATTGATACTTTCAAATATTGTCGCCCCAAATCAAGTACTTCTTTAGAAAGTATTTGAAAGCATTTTCAAATAATTTCATATAAATAGCCTCCTATTTGAAAGTATTATCAAATACTTATTTAAAATGCTCAAATCAAATCCAATTTTATTGTCCACATACTGTAAGCAAATTGGAGTGGGTCTAGGGTGTCAGGTAGGGTGGAGGTGATATGGCTATTGGCTAGTCTCTCAAAACACTTCACGATGACGGATGTGAATGCTACGGAGCAATAGTCATTTAGCTCAGTTACCTTAGCTTCTTGGGAACAGGAACAAATGGTGTCCCTCTTGAAGCATGTGGGGATTGATTGAATATTTTGCTTATGTCGTGAAGGAGAGCACGCAGGTTTTGGTAGTGGGCTGTGTCAGTGGCAATGTGGCAATTGTTTTATTTATTTTACCTTTATTTAACTAGGCAAGTCAGTTAAGAACAAATTCATATTTTCAATGACTGCCTAGGATTACCTGCCTGTGGGTTACCTGCCTGTTCAGGGGCAGAATGACAGATTTGCACCTGTCAGCTCGGGGGTTTGAACTTGCAACCTTCCAGTTCGCTAGTCCAACGCTCTAACCACTAGGCTACCCTGCCACCCCGGCAGAGCGAGCAAAGAAGTTGTTTAGTCTGTCTGGGAGCAAGACATCCTGGTCCGCGACGGGGCTGGTTTTCCTTTTATAGTCCGTGATTGACTGTAGACCCTGCCACATACCTCTTGTGTCTGAGCCGTTGAATTGCGACTCTACTTTGTCTCTTTACTGACGCTTAGCTTGTTTGATTGCTTTGCGGAGGGAATAGCTACACTGTTTGTATTCGGTCATGTTTCCGGTCACCTTGGCCTCATTAAAAGGATACAGCCCGACAGGAAGCTTTCAATTTTGCATCTGTAAAAGTTTGTCAGGGTTTTGGGTGACAAGCCAAATTTCTTCAGCCTCCTGTGGTTCAAGAGGCGCTGTTGCGCCTTCTTCACAACACTGTCTGTGTAGACTATTTCAGTTTGTCTGTGATGTGTACACCGAGGAACTTAAAACTTTCCACCTTCTCCACTGCTGTCCCTTCGATGTGGATAGGAGGGTGCTCCCTCTTCTGTTTCCTGAAGTCCACGATCATCTCCTTTGTTTTGTTGATGTTGAGTGAGAGGTTAAGTGAGAGGTTGTTTTCCTGACACCACACTCCGAGTGCCTTTACCTCCTTCCTGTAGGCTGTCTCGTCATTGTTGGTAATCAAGTCCACTACTGTTGTGTTGTCTGCAAACTTAATGATTGAGTTGGAGGTGTGCATGGCCACGCAATTGTGGGTGAACAGGGAGTACAGGAGAGGGCTGAGCACGCACCCTTGTGGGGCCCCAGTGTTGAGGGTCAGCGAAGTGGAAATGTTGTTTTCTACCTTCACCACCTGTGGGCGGCCCGTCAAAAAGACCCAGGGCCTCCAGCTTGATGATGAGCTTGGGGGGCACTATGGTGTTAAATACTGAGCTGTAGTCAATGAACAGCATTCTTACATAGGTATTCCTCTTGTCCAGACGGGATAGGTCAGTGTGCAGTGTGATGGAGATTGCATCATCTGTTGGGGCAGTATGGAACTGAAGTTGGTCTAGGGTGGTCGGTAAGGAGGAGGAGAAATGATCCTTGACTAGTCTCTCAAAGCACTTCATGGGGTGGTAGTCATTTAGTTCAATTATCTTTGCCTTCTTGGGTACAGTAACAATGGTGGCCATCTTGAAGCTTGTGGGGACAGCAGACGGGGATAGGGAGCGATTTAATATGTCCGTAAACACACCAGCCAGCTGGTAAGCGCAAGCTCTGAGGACACGGCTAGTGATGCCATCTGGGCCAGCAGCCTTGCGAGGGTTAACACGTTAAAATCAAATCAAATCAATCAAATCAAATCAAATTGTATTTGTCACATACACATGGTTAGCAGATGTTAATGCGAGTGTAGCGAAATGCTTGTGCTTCTAGTTCCGACAATGCAGTAATAACCAACAAGTAATCTAGCTAACAATTCCAAAACTACTACCTTATAGACACAAGTGTAAAGGGATAAAGAATATGTACATAAAGATATATGAATGAGTGATGGTACAGAGCGGCATAGGCAAGATACAGTAGATGGTATTGAGTGCAGTATATACATATGAGATGAGTATGTAAACAAAGTGGCATAGTTAAAGTGGCTAGTGATACATGTATTACATAAAGATGCAGTAGATGATATAGAGTACAGTATATACATATACTGTACATATGAGATTAATAATGTAGGGTATGTAAACATTATATTAGGTAGCATTGTTTAAAGTGGCTAGTGATATGTTTTACATAATTTCCCATCAATTCCCATTATTAAAGTGGCTGGAGTTGAGTCAGTGTGTTGGCAGCAGCCACTCAATGTTAGTGGTGGCTGTTTAACAGTCTGATGGCCTTGAGATAGAAGCTGTTTTTCAGTCTCTCGGTCCCAGCTTTGTTGAACCTGTACTGACCTCACCTTCTGGATGATAGCGGGGTGAACAGGCAGTGGCTCGGGTGGTTGTTGTCCTTGATGATCTTTATGGCCTTCCTGTGATATCGGGTGGTGTAGGTGTCCTGGAGGGCAGGTAGTTTGCCCTCGGTGATGCGTTGTGCAGACCTCACTACCCTCTGGAGAGCCTTACGGTTGTGGGCGGAGCAGTTGCCGTACCAGGCGGTGATACAGCCCGACAGGATGCTCTCGATTGTGCATCTGCAGAAGTTTGTGAGTGCTTTTGGTGACAAGCTGAATTTCTTCAGCCTCCTGAGGTTGAAGAGGCGCTGCTGCGCCTTCTTCACGATGCTGTCTGTGTGGGTGGACCAATTCAGTTTGTCTGTGATGTGTACGCCGAGGAACTTAAAACTTACTACCCTCTCCACTACTGTTCTATCAATGTGGATAGGGGGGTGTTCCCTCTGCTGTTTCCTGAAGTCCACAATCATCTCCTTAGTTTTGTTGACGTTGAGTGTGAGGTTATTTTCCTGACACCACACTCCGAGGGCCCTCACCTCCTCCCTGTAGGCCGTCTCGTCGTTGTTGGTAATCAAGCCTACCACTGTTGTGTCGTCCGCAAACTTGATGATTGAGTTGGAGGCGTGCGTGGCCACGCAGTCGTGGGTGAACAGGGAGTACAGGAGAGGGCTCAGAACGCACCCTTGTGGGGCCCCAGTGTTGAGGATCAGCGGGGTGGAAATGTTGTTGCCTACCCTCACCACCTGGGGGCGGCCCGTCAGGAAGTCCAGTACCCAGTTGCACAGGGCGGGGTCGAGACCCAGGGTCTCGAGCTTGATGACGAGCTTGGAGGGCACTATGGTGTTAAATGCCGAGCTGTAGTCGATGAACAGCATTCTCACATAGGTATTCCTCTTGTCCAGATGGGTTAGGGCAGTGTGCAGTGTGGTTGTGATTGCATCGTCTGTGGACCTATTTGGGCGGTAAGCAAATTGGAGTGGGTCTATGGTGTCAGGTAGGGTGGAGGTGATCTGGTCCTTGACTAGTCTCTCAAAGCACTTCATGATGACGGAAGTGAGTGCTACGGGGCGGTAGTCGTTTAGCTCAGTTACCTTAGCTTTCTTGGTAACAGGAACAATGGTGGCCCTCTTGAAGCATGTGGGAACAATAGACTGGGATAGGGATTGATTGAATATGTCCGTAAACACTCCAGCCAGCTGGTCTGCGCATGCTCTGAGGGCGCTGCTGGGGATGCCGTCTGGGCCTGCAGCCTTGCGAGGGTTGACACGTTTAAATGTTTTACTCACGTCGGCAACGGAGAAGGAGAGGGGGGTCCTTGTTAGTGGGCCGCGACGTTGGCACTGTATTATCCTCAAAGCAAAGAAGGTGTTTAGTTTGTCTGAAAGCGCGACATCATTGTCCGTGACATGGCTGATTTTCTTTTTGTAGTCTGTGATTTCCTGTAGACCCTGCCACATATGTCTTGTGTCTGAGCCGTTGAATTGCGACTCCACTTTGTCCCTGTACCGACATTTCGCTTGTTTGATTGCCTAGCGGAGGGAATTTCTACACTGTTTTTATTCAGCAATATTCCCAGACCTCTTTCCATGGTTAAATGTGGTGGTTTGCGCTTTCAGTTTTGTGCGAATGCCGCCATCCATCCACGGTTTCTGGTTAGGGTAGGTTTTAATAGTCACAGAGGGTACAACATCTCCAATGCACTTCTTTATAAACTCACTCACCGAGTCAGTGTATAGATTGATGTTGTTATCTGAGGCTGACTGCAACATACCTCAGTCCGCGTGATCAAAACAATCTTGAAGCGTGGATTCCGATTGGTCAGACCAGCATTGAATGGTTCTAGTCACTTTTACATCCTGTTTGAGTATCTGCCTATAAGACAGTAGGCGCAAGATGGCGTCGTGGTCGGATTTTTCCCGAAGGGAGGGCGGGGTAGGGCTTTGCATGTATTGCGGAAGTTAGAGTAGCAGTGATCGAGTGTATTACACCCGCGCGTAGTGCAATCAATATGCTGATAGGAGTGTATTTGTAATGCATGGGAGTGTATTTGAGTCAGTGTATTTGAGTATTTTCAAATATATGCCAATACATTCCACACTTGTAACAAACAAAACAAAAAAAAACTTCCAAATATCTTTGAAAATGATTGAAATACCCCCAAAATAGGCTAGTATTTGTACCCAAGTCTGCAGTACAATGGTGGTCTGGGGCTGAGCTTCAATCCATAAATTCAGCACTATGGCCCAATTGAAATTGAAAGGAAATTTCCCATTGAGCCGATACATGACCTTTACATTTCAATCCTGCAATTACGCTGAACTTCCACGAGACGGATTGAGGGGTGGCAGACTGCGATGGCAGGTAGCCTAGCCGTTAAGAGAGTTGGACCAGTAACCAAAAAAAAAAGAGCGCTGGTTTGAGTCCCTGAGCTGACTAGGGGAAAGAAATCTGTCAATGTGTCCTTGAGCAAGGCACTTAGCTCTAATTGCTCTGGAAGAGGGCTAAAATGAATGTCAGTGCAACCCTATTTTATTACTGGATTATAGACACCAGTTTAACAGAATATGTGATCTGTTTAATTATTAAACATGTATGAAGTAGACATTCAAGGACAAATATCTCTGTCGCCTACACAATATGCTGTGTTTTGAAATGGAATTCGCCACTACGGATAGTCTGCGGGCTCAAAATATGCAGTGTGGTATAAACAATGTAGCTCTTTTTTTCGATTGTCAAATAGATTCACAGACTGGCATGAAGACACTGTAAACATTGCTGTGGATGGCGTGATTGCTGCTTTTCGACTGTAACACCAGTTACACTAGTGTATACAGCCTTATGTTAAACTAGGGAAATGGTGTTTCCATAGCTGATGTTAAACTAGGGACATGGTGTTTCTATATCCGATATTAAACTAGGGACATGGTGTTTCTATAGCTGATGTTAAACTAGGGACATGGTGTTTCTATATCTGATGTTAAGCTAGGGACATGGTGTTTCTATATCTGATGTTAAACTAGGGACGTGGTGTTTCTATATCTGATGTTAAACTAGGGACATGGTGTTTCTATAGCGGATGTTAAACTAGGGACATGGTGTTTCTATATCTGATGTTATACTAGGGACATGGTGTTTCTATATCTGATGTTAAACTAGGGACATGGTGTTTCTATATCTGATGTTATACTAGGGACATGGTGTTTCTATAGCTGATGTTAAACTAGGGACATGGTGTTTCTATATCTGATATTAAACTAGGGACATGGTGTTTCTATATCTGATGTTAAACTAGGGACATGGTGTTTCTATAGTTAGGGCTGATGTTAAACTAGGGACATGGTGTTTCCATAGCTAGGGCTGATGTTAAACTAGGGACATGGTGTTTCCATAGCTAGGGCTGATGTTAAACTAGGGACATGGTGTTTCCATAGTTAGGGCTGATGTTAAACTAGGGACATGGTGTTTCCATAGCTGATGTTAAACTAGGGACATGGTGTTTCTATATCTGATATTAAACTAGGGACATGGTGTTTCTATAGCTAGGGCTGATGTTAAACTAGGGACATGGTGTTTCTATAGCTAGGGCTGATGTTATACTAGGGACATGGTGTTTCTATAGCGGATGTTAAACTAGGGACATTGTGTTTCTATAGCTGATGTTAAACTTGGGACATGGTGTTTCTATATCTGATGTTAAACTAGGGACATGGTGTTTCTATATCTGATGTTATACTAGGGACGTGGAGTTTCTATATCTGATGTTATACTAGGGACATGGTGTTTCTATAGCTGATGTTAAACTAGGGACATGGTGTTTCTATATCTGATGTTAAACTAGGGACGTGGTGTTTCTATATCTGATGTTATACTAGGGACATGGTGTTTCTATAGCTGATGTTAAACTAGGGACATGGTGTTTCTATATCTGATGTTAAACTAGGGACATGGTGTTTCTATAGCGGATGTTAAACTAGGGACATTGTGTTTCTATATCTGATGTTAAACTAGGGACATGGTGTTTCTATAGTTAGGGCTGATGTTAAACTAGGGACATGGTGTTTCCATATCTAGGGCTGATGTTAAACTAGGGACATGGTGTTTCTATAGCTGATGTTAAACTAGGGACATGGTGTTTCTATAGCGGATGTTAAACTAGGGACATTGTGTTTCTATAGCTGATGTTAAACTAGGGACATGGTGTTTCTATATCTGATATTAAACTAGGGACATGGTGTTTCTATAGCTAGGGCTGATGTTAAACTAGGGACATGGTGTTTCTATATCTGATGTTAAACTAGGGACATGATGTTTCCATATCTGATGTTAAACTAGGGACATGGTGTTTCTATAGCGGATGTTAAACTAGGGACATGGTGTTTCTATAGCTGATGTTAAACTAGGGACATGGTGTTTCCATATCTGATGTTAAACTAGGGACATGGTGTTTCTATAGCGGATGTTAAACTAGGGACATTGTGTTTCTATAGCTGATGTTAAACTAGAGACATGGTGTTTCTATATCTGATATTAAACTAGGGACATGGTGTTTCTATAGCTGATGTTATACTAGGGACATGGTGTTTCTATAGCTGATGTTAAACTAGGGAGATGGTGTTTCTATAGCTGATGTTAAACTAGGGAGATGGTGTTTCTATATCTGATATTAAACTAGGGACATGGTGTTTCTATAGCTGATGTTATACTAGGGACATGGTGTTTCTATAGCTGATGTTAAACTAGGGAGATGGTGTTTCTATAGCTGATGTTAAACTAGGGACATGGTGTTTCTATAGCTGATGTTATACTAGGGACATGGTGTTTCTATATCTGATATTAAACTAGGGACATGGTGTTTCTATAGCTGATGTTAAACTAGGGAGATGGTGTTTCTATAGCTGATGTTAAACTAGGGAGATGGTGTTTCTATAGCTGATGTTAAACTAGGGAGATGGTGTTTCTATAGCTGATGTTAAACTAGGGAGATGGTGTTTCTATAGCTGATGTTAAACTAGGGACATGGTGTTTCTATATCTGATGTTAAACTAGGGACATGGTGTTTCTATAGTTGATGTTAAACTAGGGACATGGTGTTTCTATATCTGATATTAAACTAGGGACATGGTGTTTCCATATCTGATGTTAAACTAGGGACATGGTGTTTCTATATCTGATATTAAACTAGGGACATGGTGTTTCCATATCTGATGTTAAACTAGGGACATGGTGTTTCTATAGTTAGGGCTGATGTTAAACTAGGGACATGGTGTTTCCATAGCTAGGGCTGATGTTAAACTAGGGACGTGGTGTTTCCATATCTGATGTTAAACTAGGGACATGGTGTTTCTATATCTGATGTTAAACTAGGGACATGGTGTTTCTATATTTGATATTAAACTAGGGACATGGTGTTTCTATATCTGATGTTATACTAGGGACATGGTGTTTCTATAGTTAGGGCTGATGTTAAACTAGGGACATGGTGTTTCTATATCTGATGTTAAACTAGGGACATGGTGTTTCTATATCTGATGTTATACTAGGGACATGGTGTTTCTATAGCTGATGTTAAACTAGGGACATGGTGTTTCTATAGCTGATGTTAAACTAGGGACGTGGTGTTTCTATATCTGATGTTAAACTAGGGACATGGTGTTTCTATATCTGATGTTATACTAGGGACATGGTGTTTCTATATCTGATGTTAAACTAGGGACATGGTGTTTCTATATCTGATGTTATACTAGGGACATGGTGTTTCTATATCTGATGTTAAACTAGGGACATGGTGTTTCTATATCTGATGTCAAACTAGGGACATGGTGTTTCTATATCTGATGTTATACTAGGGACATGGTGTTTCTATAGCTGATGTTAAACTAGGGACATGGTGTTTCTATAGCTGATATTAAACTAGGGACATGGTGTTTCTATATCTGATGTTAAACTAGGGACATGGTGTTTCTATATCTGAAATTAAACTAGGGACATGGTGTTTCTATATCTGATGTTAAACTAGGGACATGGTGTTTCTATATCTGATATTAAACTAGGGACATGGTGTTTCTATATCTGATGTTATACTAGGGACATGGTGTTTCTATAGTTAGGGCTGATGTTAAACTAGGGACATGGTGTTTCTATAGCTGATGTTAAACTAGGGACATGGTGTTTCTATAGCTAGGGCTGATGTTAAACTAGGGACATGGTGTTTCTATAGCTGATGTTAAAGTAGGGACATGGTGTTTCTATATCTGATGTTAAACTAGGGACATGGTGTTTCTATAGCTGATGTTATACTAGGGACATGGTGTTTCTATAGTTAGGGCTGATGTTAAACTAGGGACATGGTGTTTCCATAGCTAGGGCTGATGTTAAACTAGGGACATGGTGTTTCTATATCTGATGTCAAACTAGGGACATGGTGTTTCTATAGCTGATGTTAAACTAGGGACATGGTGTTTCTATAGCTGATGTTAAACTAGGGACATGGTGTTTCTATATCTGATGTTATACTAGGGACATGGTGTTTCTATATCTGATATTAAACTAGGGACATGGTGTTTCTATATCTGATATTAAACTAGGGACATGGTGTTTCCATAGCTAGGGCTGATGTTAAACTAGGGACATGGTGTTTCTATAGCTGATGTTAAACTAGGGACATGGTGTTTCTATAGCTGATGTCAAACTAGGGACATGGTGTTTCTATATCTGATGTTAAACTAGGGACATGGTGTTTCTATAGCTGATGTTATACTAGGGACATGGTGTTTCTATAGCTGATGTTAAACTAGGGACATGGTGTTTCCATATCTGATGTCAAACTAGGGACATGGTGTTTCTATATCTGATGTTATACTAGGGACATGGTGTTTCTATATCTGATATTAAACTAGGGACATGGTGTTTCTATAGCTGATGTTATACTAGGGACATGGTGTTTCTATATCTGATGTTATACTAGGGACATGGTGTTTCTATAGCTGATGTTATACTAGTGACATGGTGTTTCTATATCTGATGTTAAACTAGGGACATGGTGTTTCTATAGCGGATGTTAAACTAGGGACATGGTGTTTCTATATCTGATGTTAAACTAGGGACATGGTGTTTCTATATCTGATGTTAAACTAGGGACATGGTGTTTCTATATCTGATGTTATACTAGGGACATGGTGTTTCTATATCTGATGTTAAACTAGGGACATGGTGTTTCTATATCTGATGTTAAACTAGGGACATGGTGTTTCTATATCTGATGTTAAACTAGGGACATGGTGTTTCTATATCTGATGTTATACTAGGGACATGGTGTTTCTATAGCTGATGTTAAACTAGGGACATGGTGTTTCTATAGCTGATATTAAACTAGGGACATGGTGTTTCTATATCTGATGTTATACTAGGGACATGGTGTTTCTATATCTGATATTAAACTAGGGACATGGTGTTTCTATATCTGATGTTATACTAGGGACATGGTGTTTCTATATCTGATGTTATACTAGGGACATGGTGTTTCTATAGCTGATGTTATACTAGGGACATGGTGTTTCTATATCTGATGTTAAACTAGGGACATGGTGTTTCTATAGCGGATGTTAAACTAGGGACATGGTGTTTCTATATCTGATGTTAAACTAGGGACATGGTGTTTCTATATCTGATGTTATACTAGGGACATGGTGTTTCTATAGCTGATGTTAAACTAGGGACATGGTGTTTCTATATCTGATATTAAACTAGGGACATGGTGTTTCTATATCTGATGTTAAACTAGGGACATGGTGTTTCTATAGTTAGGGCTGATGTTAAACTAGGGACATGGTGTTTCCATAGCTAGGGCTGATGTTAAACTAGGGACATGGTGTTTCTATATCTGATATTAAACTAGGGACATGGTGTTTCTATAGCTGATGTTAAACTAGGGACATGGTGTTTCCATAGTTAGGGCTGATGTTAAACTAGGGACATGGTGTTTCCATAGCTGATGTTAAACTAGGGACATGGTGTTTCTATAGTTAGGGCTGATGTTAAACTAGGGACATGGTGTTTCTATAGCGGATGTTAAACTAAGGACATGGTGTTTCCATAGCTAGGGCTGATGTTAAACTAGAGACATGGTGTTTCTATAGCTGATGTTAAACTAGGGAGATGGTGTTTCTATATCTGATGTTATACTAGGGACATGGTGTTTCTATATCTGATGTTAAACTAGGGACATGGTGTTTCTATATCTGATGTTAAACTAGGGACATGGTGTTTCCATATCTGATGTTAAACTAGGGACATGGTGTTTCTATATCTGATGTTATACTAGGGACATGGTGTTTCTATATCTGATGTTAAACTAGGGACATGGTGTTTCTATATCTGATGTTATACTAGGGACATGGTGTTTCTATAGTTAGGGCTGATGTTAAACTAGGGACATGGTGTTTCTATATCTGATATTAAACTAGGGACATGGTGTTTCTATATCTGATGTTATACTAGGGACATGGTGTTTCTATAGTTAGGGCTGATGTTAAACTAGGGACATTGTGTTTCTATAGCTGATGTTAAACTAGGGACATGGTGTTTCTATATCTGATGTTATACTAGGGACATGGTGTTTCTATAGTTAGGGCTGATGTTAAACTAGGGACATGGTGTTTCTATATCTGATATTAAACTAGGGACATGGTGTTTCTATATCTGATGTTATACTAGGGACATGGTGTTTCTATAGTTAGTGCTGATGTTAAACTAGGGACATTGTGTTTCTATAGCTGATATTAAACTAGGGACATGGTGTTTCTATAGTTAGGGCTGATGTTAAACTAGGGACATGGTGTTTCTATAGCTGATGTTAAACTAGGGACATGGTGTTTCTATAGCTGATGTTAAACTAGGGACATGGTGTTTCTATATCTGATGTTAAACTAGGGACATGGTGTTTCTATAGCTGATGTTAAACTAGGGACATGGTGTTTCTATATCTGATGTTAAACTAGGGACATGGTGTTTCTATAGCGGATGTTAAACTAGGGACATGGTGTTTCTATAGCTAGGGCTGACAGTGAGGACTTGTGAAGAGCAGAATCAACAACCTCTGCAAAGTCAAAACAGTTGCTTTGTGACAAGATGTTGAAGTTCCCAGTTAGCCAGCTTAAAAGTCAACCTGACTCTGGCCTAGCTCGGCCAACTGAAAGTACCAGTTGCCAGGGCATTGGCTTCTAGTTACAGCAGGTCTGCCGGAGCCATGGCCCAGAGAGACACGTGTGCTGGCCCTCGTAGATGCAATCAGATAAGTCTGAGCCTTCTGAGTAAAACACGAGTAAACCCTGTATGGAAATGGGCCATCTATGTACAAAGCAAGAAGCTGCTTGACAAGCTAATGCAAACACACTGTCCCCATGCAAACAGCAGACAGACATTCCACAGTTCCACAGAGCTTTCTGTCTGCCTCCATTTGTTTGGTTGGCTGCTCGGCTATAGTCCCTTTCCATAGCCACACGCACGCACTCACACACACAGAGAATAAAAAGGACCCCCATGACCTTTGAATAGTTCATGTCTCTGTTTGATCATCATGATCCTAATGACGGGCTGAAATTAGATCACATTAAGATTTCTCTCTCTCTCTCTCTGTGTGTGTTATATCCATCCAGAATATCTCTGAGATATCTCTTTATCTCTAAGATCTCCGTCCACTTATGTCCCTATTTGTCCTGTTAGTCTTGTCTGTTTAATGAAGACGAGGCTTCGCTGAGTCAGGCTTGCCTTAGTGACTGCTGGTCTTCCTAGTCCACATGTTAACATGCTTCATTTGTCTGCAGGACGTACATGATGATGGTAATAATAACAATGTAAATGCAAACTGGCTGGTTTAGACGTCATTGGGTTTTAAGCTAAATGCAGAATTTAGACGTCATAGAATTTAAAATGTGGAGACTACAATATGGATTGATGATGTATTTCCTGAGGTATTTATATCCTACACAGACAGAGGATTTTCCCCTGCTGAGCTTCCCTCTATTTGTCCTACACAGACAGAGAATTTTCCCCTGCCGAGCTTCCCTCTAGTTGTCCTACACAGACAGAGAATTTTCCCCTGCTGAGCTTCCCTCTAGTTGTCCTACACAGACAGAGAATTTTCCCCTGCTGAGCTTCCCTCTAGTTGTCCTACACATACAGAGGATGTTTCCCTGCTGAGCTTCCCTCTAGTTGTCCTACACAGGCAGAGGATTTTCCCCTGCTGAGCTTCCCTCTAGTTATCCTACACAAACAGAGGATTTTCCCCTGCTGAGCTTTCCTCTAGTTGTCCTACACAGACAGAGGATTTTTTCCTGCTGAGCTTCCCTCTAGCTATCCTACACAGACGTTGAATCCCTAATATCACTCTATTCCCTATGTCAGGGTTCCCCAACTGATTTTATTTGGCCCCCAAATTTTCTGAGCAAAACAAATTAAAATGTTTTATTTATTTATTGTTGGACATAGTAATATTTGTTGGACAGCTCCAAGTAATTTTAATTTTGGAAATCTTTTACAAAGGATTCCTAGGCATAATAGAGAGATCTGCCCAGACGGCATCCCTAGCAGCGTCCTCAGAGCATGTGCAGACCAGCTGGCTGGAGTGTTTATGGACATATTCAATCTCTCCCTAACCCAGTCTAAGGCCCCACTTGCTTCAAGATGTCCACCGTTGTTCCTGTAACTGAACTAAATTACCATCTACCCGTAGCACTCACTTCTGTCATCATGAAGTGCTTTGAGAGGCTAGTTAAGGATCATACCACCTCTACCTTGCCTGATACCCTAGACCCTCTTCAATTTGCTTCCTGCCGCAATAGATCCATAGACGATGCAATCGTCATCGCCCTGCACACTGCCATATCCCATCTGGACAAGAGGAATACCTACGTAAGAATGTTATTCATTGACAATAGCTCAGTCTTCAACACCATAGTATCCTCCAAGCTCATCATTAAGCTCGGGGCCCTGGGTCTGAACCCCACCCTGTGCAACTGGGTCCTGGACTTCCTGGCAGGCCGCCCCCGGGGGGTGGGGTAGGAAACAACACCTCCACTTCTCTGATCCTCAACACAGGGGCCCCACAAGGGTGCGTACTCAGCCAGGAAAATAGCTTCTCCCTCAACTTCAACAATACGAAGGAGCTGATGCTGGACTTCAGGAAACAGAAGAGGGTGCACCCCCCCTATCCACATCGACGGGACCGCAGCGGAGAAGGCGGAAAGCGTCAAGTTCCTCGGCGTACACATCACTGACAATCTGAAATGATCCACCCACACAGACAGTGTGGTGAAGAAGGCTCAACAGTGCCTCTTCAACCTCAGTAGGCTGAAGAAATTTGTCTAGGCACCTAAAACCCTGACAAACTTTTACAGATGCACAATTGAGAGTATCCTGTCGGGCTGTATCACAGCCTGGTATGGCGACTGCACCGCTCGCAACCACAGGGCTCTCCAGAGGGTGGTGCGGTCTGCCCAACGCATCACCGGGGGCACACTGCCTGCCCTCCAGGACATCCATAGGACCCGATGTCATAGGAAGGCCAAAAAGATCATCAGGGACATCATCTACCTGAGCCACGGAATGTTCACCCTGCTATCATCCAGAAGGCAAGATCAGTACAGGTGCATCAAAGCTGGGACTGAGAGACTGAAAAACAGCTTTCATCTCATGGCCATCAGACTGTTAAATAGCCATCACTAGGCGGCTTCTACCCGGTTACTCAGACCTGCACCTTAGAGGCTGCTGTCCTATATACATAGACATGGAATCACTGGTCACTTTAATAATGGAATCACTGGTCACTTTAATAATGGAACACTAGTCACTTTAATAATGTTTACATACTGCTTTACTCATTTCATATGTATATACTGTATTCTACTCTAGTGTATTCTAGTCAATGCCACTCCAACATTGCTCATCCTAATATTTATATATTTCTTAATTCCATTCATTTACTTTTAAATTAGTGTGTATTATTGTGTATTGTTAGATTCTACTGCACTATTGGAGCTAGGAACACAGGCATTCCACTACACCTGCAATAACATCTGAGAGCCCTGTGTAGTACAGTCGTGTTGACCAGAGCCCTGTGTAGTACAGTAGTGTTGACCAGAGCCCTGTGTAGTACAGTAGTGTTGACCAGAGCCCTGTGTAGTACAATAGTGTTGACCAGAGCCCTGTGTAGTACAGTAGTGTTGACCAGAGCCCTGTGTAGTACACCAAATGGGGAATAAATTGCCATTTGGGGTACAACAAGGGAGTGTTTTGATTTTCATTTCATTTAATTTCATTTGTGTGTGTGCGTGCGCGTGTGTGCGTGTGTGCGTGTGTGCATGTGTGCGTGTGTCTGTGTGTGTGTGCGTGTGTCTGTGTGTGCGTGTGTCTGTGTGTGCGTGTGTGTGCGTGTGTCTGTGTGTGTGTGCGTGCGTGCGTGCGCGCGCGCGTGTGTGTGTGTGTCTTTAAGCACGTGGAGTAGGAGCGGTGCGATAGAGTTGAGCAGAGTGCGTCTCGTTTAGGGCTAAGCCAGGCACTAAGGCAGCCGGTAAAGATGAACAGATGAAGAGCTGCACAGAGCAGACAGATGACCAGACAGACGAGTGGCAGCCTGCAAGGGATGAGAGAGCCAAGCCTATAGAGTTCGAAGCTTCAACGCCACAGCACACACACACACACACACACACACACACACACTTACACACATCAACTGATTAATGGACTGCTGAATGTATATTTTTTTGTATCTTGCTTTGTTTGCTCTTTTCCATAACCTACCCAGGAAAAGGCTGAAAATAGCCCATAATAATGTATGTAGCCTTGGAAATAAGGTTCATGAAATCAATAACTTGCTAACATCAAATAACATTCATATATTAGCCATTTCTGAGAGTCACTTAGATAATTCATTTGATGATACAGCAGTAGCAATACAAGGATATAACGTCTATCGAAGAGACAGAAATGCTTACGGGGCAGTTTTGCTGTATACATTCAGAGCCACATGCTGGGAATGCTTAGAGAAAATCTTATGTCAAGTGTTACTGAAGTGTTGTGGTTGCAGGTTCACCTGGCACATCTAAAACATTTTATTTTGGCGTGTTGCTATAGGCCACCAAGTGCTAACAGTCTGTATCTAAATAATATGTGTGAAATGCTTAATAGTGTATGTGATGTAAACAGAGAGGTCTACTTTCTTGGGGACCTGAATATTGACTGGTTTTCATAAAGCTATCTGCTCAAGAGGAAGCTTCTTACTGTAACCAGTGCCTGTAATCTGGTTCAGGTTATTAATCAACCTACCATGGTGCTTACAAACACTACAGGAACAAGATCATCCACATGTATTGATCACATTTTTACTAATACTGTAGAACTTTTTTCTAAAGCTCCACCTATTAGATGCAGTTATCACAATATAGTGGTTATATACAGGAAAACCAAAGTTCCAAAAGATGGGCCTAAAATTGTGTATAAAAGATTTTGCTGTGACTTATGTGGATGATTTGTATATTTGTTGGTATGACTTGATTAATAAGGAGCATCCAGACACTTCACTTCATGAATTTCTGAAATGGATTCTTCCAATTATTGATGAGGAATTGAACAACTGTATGGTTGAAAGAGATGGGGGAAAAGGAGTGGCTAATAAGTCTGGCTGGACATCTGACTGGCTGACTTACTGCAAATGTAGAAATGATGTGACTAAACTCAACAAAAACAAGAAGAAACTTTATTATGAAGCCAAGATCAGTGATATAAAGAATGATGGAAAAAAACTTTGGAGTACTTGAAATGTTATGGGCAGAAAGACAAATTCAACTCCATCTGTCATCGAATCAGATGAATTATTCATCACAAAATAATTTGATGTTGCCAATTATTTAAATGATTACTTCCTTGGCAAAGTGAGCAAATTTAAACAAGAACATGCCAACAAAGAACAGTGAGCCATCGTACTCATGCATAAAAAAACCTAATAATGAAAGAAAATCACTGTAAGTTAGAATTTTGTAAAGTTAGTGTGTCAACAATGACAAACTTCCTGGCATTGATAACTTAGATGGAAAGCTACTGAGGATGGTAGCTGACTCTATAGCCCCTCCTATCTTGTCATATCTTTAATCTGAGTCTAGAGGAAAGTCTTTGTCCTCAGGCCTGGAGGAAAGCCCAAATCATTCCACTATACAAGAGTGGTGAAGCGGCCTTTACTGGTTCTAACAGCAGACTTATCAGCTCCCTGCCAGCTCTTAGCAAACTGTTGGAAAAAATGTTTTACCAAATACAATGCTATTTCTCTGTAAGCAAATGAACAACAGACATTCAGCATGCTTATAGAGAAGGGCACTCAACATGCACTGCACTGACACTAATGACTGATGATTGGTTGAAATAAATTGACAATAAGAAGATTGTGGGAGCTGTACTGTTAGATTTCAGTTCCGCCTTTGATATTACACACACCCTGCTTGTCTCTCAGCGGTCAGGGGGGATCATGTTTGAACAGCCCATTCAGATTACGTCAGTTGGATGTGTGTGTGTGTGTGTGTGTGTTTGTGTGTTTGTGTGTGTGTGTGTGTGTGTGTGTTTGACGCAGCATTAAATTACCTATGAAGTTGAAATGGGCTCCGTCCCAAATGGCACCCTGTTCCCTATTTAGTGCACTACTTATGACCAGGGCCCATTGGACCTCACTACAACTAGTGCACTACTTATGACCAGGGCCCATTGGACCTCACTACAACTAGTGCACTACTTATGACCAGGGCCCATTGGACCTCACTACAACTAGTGCACTACTTATGACCAGGGCCCATTGGACCTTACTACAACTAGTGCACTACTTATGACCAGGGCCCATTGGACCTCACTACAACTAGTGCACTACTTATGACCAGGGCCCATTGGACCTCACTACAACTAGTGCACTACTTATGACCAGGGCCCATTGGACCTTACTACAACTAGTGCACTACTTATGACCAGGGCCCATTGGACCTCACTACAACTAGTGCACTACTTATGACCAGGGCCCATTGGACCTCACTACAACTAGTGCACTACTTATGACCAGGGCCCATTGGACCTCACTACACCTAGTGCACTACTTATGACCAGGGCCCATTGGACCTCACTAAACCTAGTGCACTACTTATGACCAGGGCCCATTGGACCTCCCTACACCTAGTGTACTACTGTATTTAAGCAATAGGGTGCAATATGGGGCACAATCTAAAAATCTATTTTGCGGCTTTGGAAGTTACAATGTACCACTGGGTACCATTCTCTCCTCCGTTCCTCCATCCCTTCATCCCTCCATCCCTCCATCCGTTCCTCGGGCACATCAGAAACAAGTGAAAACATTTGTCTGTCATTCCTACCCCACCTTCTCTCTCTCTCCCTCTCTCTCTCCCCTCTCTCTCTCTCTCTCTCTCTCTCTCTCTCTCTCTCCCTCTCTCTCTCTCTCTCTCTCTCTCTCTCTCCCTCTCTCTCTCTCTCTCTCTCTCTCCCTCTCTCTCTCTCCCTCTCTCCCTCTCTCCCTCTCACCTCTCTCTCTCTCCCTCTCTCCCTCTCACCTCTCTCTCTCTCTCTCACCTCTCTGTGAAATGGTATAAATCAAACTTAATAGATGTAATAATATCCTGTCACTCTGCCTGGTCCTGTTTATATGTCCTGAATATTCAATGTGCTGCCAATGATATTCAAACATTAACAATGACATACATTTTGGTATTTGGTATTTTATTAGGATCCCCATTAGCTGTTGCAAAAGCAGCAGCTACTCTTCCTGGAGTCCACATGAAACATGAAACATGACATAATGCAGAACATCAATAAACACGAACAGCTCAAGGACTGAATTACATAAACAAATGTAAAAGGCACACGTAGCCTACATTTCAATATAAACTGTACATAGACGCATACACCCAAAATGTCTAGGTATTGGTACAAACCAGTACAACATTTTAAACCTCATTGCCCATTTCACATAAAATCGAATAAGGAATTTGTTTTTAAATGTTGCATTGGAAAACGTCAATGGGCGTTTCTTATTGGTCAAGTCCATGTTGTCCTTCCCTGTTTCATTCCGTTTAAATGCATTTGGTGCCTAACGGACACAACCCTGGTTTGTTACAAACCTTAGACCGTTGTAATCGCCTACTACGGTGATGTTATTCCACTGTGTAGAGATAATTATCCTACTACGGTGATGTTATTCCACTGTGTAAAGATAATTATCCTACTACGGTGATGTTATTCCACTGTGTAAAGATAATTATCCTCTACGGTGATGTTATTCCACTGTGTAGAGATAATTATCCTCTACGGTGATGTTATTCCACTGTGTAAAGATAATTATCCTACTACGGTGATATTATTCCATTATTAACCCACTGTCTCCATGCTCTGGTTCTCCAAGGGCAAACTGCCTGTAAAGCAACTGCTTCACCATCAGGTGCTGAGACCAAAAGATAGAGAGAACGAGAGGAACAGAGGAAGAGAGAACGAGAGGAAGAGAGGAAGAGAGAACGAGAGGAACAGAGGAAGAGAGAATGAGAGGAAGAGAGAACGAGAGGAAGAAAGGAAGAGAGAACGAGAGGAATAGAGGAAGAGAGAACGAGAGGAACAGAGAACGAGCGGAACAGAGGAAGAGAGAACGAGAGGAACAGAGGAAGAGAGAACGAGAGGAAGGGAGAACGAGAGGAACAGAGGAAGAGAGAACGAGAGGAACAGAGGAAGACAGAACGAGAGGAAGAGAGAACGAGAGGAAGAGAGAACGAGAGGAAGAGAGAACGAGAGGAAGAGAGAACGAGAGGAACAGAGGAAGAGAGAACGAGAGGAAGAGAGAACGAGAGGAAGAGAAAAAGAGAGGGGAAAAAAGGGGGGGAAAGGAATGAGAAAGTATTTAAATATAGCAACCCCATGGGGTAGTAGTGGGAGGGAGGGAGGGTGCTGTAGTGTGATTTTAAAAAATAACCTTCACTCAGTCATTACTGTGTTAACATCAGAGTACAACCTGGGTTGTGTTCATTAGGGCATAACGTAGCAAAACATTTTGCTACAGAAGATGTCGATTTTTCTAGTGTGATTAAAACTAATCATCTTCACTCAGTCATTACTGTGTTAAAATGATATCAGGAGTTAGTCTTCCCAGTTCAGTACATCAGACTGTAACTACGCACAACCTCAACCGTGTTCTTAGTGATGTAGTGAAGGGTCATTTCAGTCATTACTGGTATCACTGTGTTAACATTACAGTACTGTAGCTACCCAGATAGAGAACAAGATGTTATCACTGTGTTTTAACATTACAGTACTGTAGCTACCCAGATAGAGAACAATATGTTATCACTGTGTTAACATTACAGTACTGTAGCTACCCAGATACAGAACAAGATGTTATCACTGTGTTAACATTACAGTACTGTATCTACCCAGATAGAGAACAAGATGTTATCACTGTGTTAACATTACAGTACTGTAGCTACCCAGATAGAGAACAAGATGTTATCACTGTGTTAACATTACAGTACTGTAGCTACCCAGAGAGAGAACAAGATGTTATCACTGTGTTAACATTACAGTACTTTAGCTACCCAGATAGAGAACAAGATGTTATCACTGTGTTAACATTACAGTACTGTAGCTACCCAGATAGAGAAAGAGATGTTATCACTGTGTTAACATTACAGTACTGTAGCTACCCATATACAGAACAAGATGTTGTCACTGTGTTAACATTACAGTACTGTAGCTACCCAGATAGAGAACAAGATGTTATCACTGTGTTAACATTACAGTACTGTAGCAACCCAGATAGAGAACAAGATGTTATCACTGTGTTAACATTACAGTACTGTAGCTACCCAGATAGAGAACAAGATGTTATCACTGTGTTAACATTACAGTACTGTATCTACCCAGATAGAGAACAAGATGTTATCACTGTGTTAACATTACAGTACTGTATCTACCCAGATACATAACAAGATGTTATCACTGTGTTAACATTACAGTACTGTAGCTACCCAGAAAGAGAACAAGATGTTATCACTGTGTTAACATTACAGTACTGTAGCTACCCAGATAGAGAACAAGATGTTATCACTGTGTTAACATTACAATACTGTAGCTACCCAGATAGAGAACAAGATGTTATCAATGTGTTAACATTACAGTACTGTAGCTACCCAGATAGAGAACAATATGTTATCACTGTGTTAACATTACAGTACTGTATCTACCCAGATAGAGAACAATATGTTATCACTGTGTTAACATTACAGTACTGTATCTACCCAGATAGAGAACAATATGTTATCACTGTGTTAACATTACAGTACTGTATCTACCCAGATAGAGAACAAGATGTTATCACTGTGTTAACATTACAGTACTGTAGCTACCCAGATAGAGAACAAGATGTTATCACTGTGTTAACATTACAATACTGTAGCTACCCAGATAGAGAACAATATGTTATCACTGTGTTAACATTACAGTACTGTAGCTACCCAGATAGAGAACAAGATGTTATCACTGTGTTAACATTACAGTACTGTATCTACCCAGATAGAGAACAATATGTTATCACTGTGTTAACATTACAGTACTGTATCTACCCAGATAGAGAACAATATGTTATCACTGTGTTAACATTACAGTACTGTATCTACCCAGATAGAGAACAAGATGTTATCACTGTGTTAACATTACAGTACTGTAGCTACCCAGAGAGAGAACAAGATGTTATCACTGTGTTAACATTACAGCACTGTAGCTACCCAGATACAGAACAAGATGTTATCACTGTGTTAACATTACAGCACTGTAGCTACCCAGATAGAGAACACGATGTTATCACTGTGTTAACATTAGAGTACTGTAGCTACCCAGATAGAGAACAATATGTTATCACTGTGTTAACATTACAGCACTGTAGCTACCCAGATAGAGAACAAGATGTTATCACTGTGTTAACATTACAGTACTGTAGCTACCCAGATAGAGAACAAGATGTTATCACTGTGTTAACATTAGAGTACTGTAGCTACCCAGAGAGAGAACAAGATGTTATCACTGTGTTAACATTACAGTACTGTAGCTACCCAGATAGAGAACAAGATGTTATCACTGTGTTAACATTACAGTACTGTAGCTACCCAGATAGAGAACAAGATGTTATCACTGTGTTAACATTACAGTACTGTAGCTACCCAGATACAGAACAAGATGTTATCACTGTGTTAACATTACAGTACTGTAGCTACCCAGATAGAGAACAATATGTTATCACTGTGTTAACATTACAGTACTGTAGCTACCCAGATACAGAACACGATGTTATCACTGTGTTAACATTACAGTACTGTAGCTACCCAGATAGAGAACAATATGTTATCACTGTGTTAACATTACAGTACTGTAGCTACCCAGAGAGAGAACAAGATGTTATCACTGTGTTAACATTACAGCACTGTAGCTACCCAGATAGAGAACAAGATGTTATCACTGTGTTAACATTACAGTACTGTAGCTACCCAGATAGAGAACAATATGTTATCACTGTGTTAACATTACAGTACTGTATCTACCCAGATAGAGAACAATATGTTATCACTGTGTTAACATTACAGTACTGTATCTACCCAGATAGAGAACAATATGTTATCACTGTGTTAACATTACAGTACTGTATCTACCCAGATAGAGAACAAGATGTTATCACTGTGTTAACATTACAGTACTGTAGCTACCCAGATAGAGAACAAGATGTTATCACTGTGTTAACATTACAATACTGTAGCTACCCAGATAGAGAACAATATGTTATCACTGTGTTAACATTACAGTACTGTAGCTACCCAGATAGAGAACAAGATGTTATCACTGTGTTAACATTACAGTACTGTATCTACCCAGATAGAGAACAATATGTTATCACTGTGTTAACATTACAGTACTGTATCTACCCAGATAGAGAACAATATGTTATCACTGTGTTAACATTACAGTACTGTATCTACCCAGATAGAGAACAAGATGTTATCACTGTGTTAACATTACAGTACTGTAGCTACCCAGAGAGAGAACAAGATGTTATCACTGTGTTAACATTACAGCACTGTAGCTACCCAGATACAGAACAAGATGTTATCACTGTGTTAACATTACAGCACTGTAGCTACCCAGATAGAGAACACGATGTTATCACTGTGTTAACATTAGAGTACTGTAGCTACCCAGATAGAGAACAATATGTTATCACTGTGTTAACATTACAGCACTGTAGCTACCCAGATAGAGAACAAGATGTTATCACTGTGTTAACATTACAGTACTGTAGCTACCCAGATAGAGAACAAGATGTTATCACTGTGTTAACATTAGAGTACTGTAGCTACCCAGAGAGAGAACAAGATGTTATCACTGTGTTAACATTACAGTACTGTAGCTACCCAGATAGAGAACAAGATGTTATCACTGTGTTAACATTACAGTACTGTAGCTACCCAGATAGAGAACAAGATGTTATCACTGTGTTAACATTACAGTACTGTAGCTACCCAGATACAGAACAAGATGTTATCACTGTGTTAACATTACAGTACTGTAGCTACCCAGATAGAGAACAATATGTTATCACTGTGTTAACATTACAGTACTGTAGCTACCCAGATACAGAACACGATGTTATCACTGTGTTAACATTACAGTACTGTAGCTACCCAGATAGAGAACAATATGTTATCACTGTGTTAACATTACAGTACTGTAGCTACCCAGAGAGAGAACAAGATGTTATCACTGTGTTAACATTACAGCACTGTAGCTACCCAGATAGAGAACAAGATGTTATCACTGTGTTAACATTACAGTACTGTAGCTACCCAGATAGAGAACAAGATGTTATCACTGTGTTAACATTACAGTACTGTAGCTACCCAGAGAGAGAACAAGATGTTATCACTGTGTTAACATTACAGTACTGTATCTACCCAGAGAGAGAACAAGATGTTATCACTGTGTTAACATTACAGTACTGTAGCTACCCAGATAGAGAACAAGATGTTATCACTGTGTTAACATTACAGTACTGTAGCTACCCAGATAGAGAACAAGATGTTATCACTGTGTTAACATTACAGCACTGTAGCTACCCAGATAGAGAACAATATGTTATCACTGTGTTAACATTACAGTACTGTAGCTACCCAGATAGAGAACAAGATGTTATCACTGTGTTAACATTACAGTACTGTATCTACCCAGATAGAGAACAAGATGTTATCACTGTGTTAACATTACAGTACTGTAGCTACCCAGATAGAGAACAAGATGTTATCACTGTGTTAACATTACAGTACTGTAGCTACCCAGATAGAAAACAAGTTGAGCTGTGATCTTGTTTCATTAGGTTATGAGTGGTGAGGTAGTGGAGGTTAGAGCAAAGAATAAATACGATGGCTTTTCACACTATTACCAACCTGCTAGATAAATGATTTTTGGGGGGTAAGGTGGATTAAGCATTAGCAGCATTATAAGCATTTATCATCGTTACCTGCATTACCAGCATTAGCAGCATTATCAGCATTTTTTCTGCATTGTCTGCATTGTCTGCATTATCAGCATTAACTGCATTATCAGCATCACCAGCATTATCAGTCATCACAGTCTGTCCTTGCCAATGACATAGATGCTTTGGTAATAGACAAGGCTGAATTGAGGTGTGTTATCAGGCGTATTTGTGTGTCTGTGTGTGTGTGTTTCTCTCTCTCTCTCTCTGTGTGTGTGTGTGTGTGTGTGTGTGTGTGTGTGTGTGTGTGTGTGTGTGTGTGTGTGTGTGTGTGTGTGTGTGTGTGTGTGTGTGTGTGTGTGTGTGTGTGTGTGTGTATGTGTGTGTGTGTGTGTGTGTGTTCTCCACTCACCCCCTCTCATCAGCACCTTAGGGTCAGTCTAAATCATTAACATTGCCAGGCTCCTACTGCGAGACACACACACGCACGCACGCACACACACACACACACACACACACACACACACACACACACACACACACACACACACACACACACACACACACACACACACACACACACAGAGAGAATGTGCACACATTCATTCAGTCAGTCAGTGGTGAACGGTACAGGTGGGGGGATGGTGGCTGTACAGCTGCAGCTCTATCTGGAGCTCTGTTCTAGCGCTGCCTCGGGGGCCAGTCGACAGCTGTTAGGGAAGCTGTAGCTCTGCTGGCCTGTCGGGCCTGTATCCCAACAGTTTCCCTTTGGTTCCTGGTACGCTTTAGTCCTATCTAGTATCTGGGCTGATGTAAAGCTTTAACTGCTGTCTGGACTTATACTGTAATGAATACTGATGTATTTACGAGGACAGTACACCCAGACAGATTTAAGGCCATTGAAAGGAGAAAGAGGAAGCTGCATCATTAAATCCAGTGGCACAGTGTGTGTGTGTGTGTGTGTGTGTGTGTGTGTGTGTGTGTGTGTTTGTGTGTGTGTGTGTGTGTGTGTGTGTGTGTGTGTGTGTGTGTGTGTGTGTGTGTGTGTGTGTGTGTGAGTGTATGTGTGTGTGAGTGCATGCGCGCGTGCGTGTACGTGTGTGCTGGTGTGTGTGTACGTGCGTGCGTGTGTGTGTGCGTGCGTGCGCGCGTGCGCTGGTGTGTGCGTGCGTGCGTGTACGTGTGTGCTGGTGTGCGTGCGTGTGTGTGTACGTGCGTGATGCAGAGTAGGGCCCAGTGAAAAGGAGAGCTGTAGGAGAGTTGCCTGATAAACAAGCAGTGGCTTCTCTGTGTGAAATCACAAATCAAAGTTAATCTCCCACCGTGTGTTCTTCTGCAGCGCACTGCTCTGTTG